>NW_010973369.1:651865-664381 GCF_000737465.1 Haliaeetus leucocephalus | reverse complement strand
CTGCATGGGGTTGCAGTGACCAAAGTGCAGGACCCGGGACTTGGCCTTGTTGAACTTCATACGATTGGCCTTGGCCCATCGATCCAGCCTGTCCAGATCTCTTTGTAGAGCCTCCCTACCCTCAAGCAGATCGACCCTGCCTCCCAACTTGGTGTCGTCTGCAAACTTGCTGAGGGTGCACTCAATCCCCTCGTCCAAATCATCGATAAAGATATTAAACAGAACGGGGCCCAACACCGAGCCCTGAGGAACACCACTCGTAACCTGCCGCCAACTGGATTTCACCCCATTCACCACAACCCTCTGGGCTCCTCCATCCAGCCAGTTTTTCACCCAGTGAAGAGTACACTTGTCCAAGCCATGAAATGCCAGTTTTTCAAGGAGTATGCCATGAGAGACAGTGTCAAAGGCCATGCTGAAGTTAAGGAAGATAACATCCACAGCCTTTCCCTCATCCACTAGGCAGGTCACCTGGTCATAGAAGGAGATCAGGTTGGTCAAGCAGGACCTGCCTTTCATAAACCCATGCTGACTGGGCCTGATCCCCTTCTTATCCTGGACTTGCCATGTGAGTGCTCTGAAGACAAACCATTCCATAATCTTCCCTGGTACCGAGGTCAGGCTGACAGGCCTGTAGTTCCGCGGATCCTCCCTCCGACCCTTTTTATAAATGGGAGTCACATTGGCAAGCCTCCAGTCCTCTGGGACCTCCCCTGTTGACCAGGATCGCTGATAGATGATAGAGAGTGGCTTGGCAAGGACCTCTGCCAGTTCCCTAAGTACTCTTGGATGGATCCCATCAGGTCCCATAGATTTGTGAGTGTCCAGATGGCGTAGTAGGTCACTAACTCTTTCTCCTGGATTAAGGGGGGTATGTTCTGCTCTTCATCTTTACCTTCCAGCTCAAGGGGTGGAGCACCCTGAGGATAACTGGTGTCACTATTAAAGACTGAGGCAAAGAAGGCATTAAGTACCTCGGCCTTTTCCTCATCTCTGGTTGCTACATTCCCTTCTATATCCATTAAATGATAGATATTCTCCTTGGGATTCTTTTTACTGTTAACATATTTGTAAAAACATTTTTTTGTTGTCCCTTACAATAGTGGCCAGATTTAGTTCTAGCTGAGCTTTTGCCTTTCTAATTTTCTCTCTGTATGATCTAACAAGATCCTTGTACTCCTCCCAAGTTGCCTGCCCTTTCGTCCTGAGATGATAAACTCCCCTTTTTTTTCTTGACTCCTAGCAAAAGCTCCCTGTTCAGCCAGGCCGGTTGTTTTCCTCGGCAGTTCGACTTGCAGCACATGGGAATAGCCTGGTCCTGAGCCATTAAGATTTCCTTCTTAAAGAATGTCCATCCCTCCTGGACCCCTTTGACACCTCCCACCAGTCCTTCCCTATTCGTAAACAATAGATCTAACAAGACTCCTCCCCTGGTTGGCTCACCCACCAGCTGTGTCAGGAATTTATCTTCCACACACTCCAGGAACCTCCTATATTGTTTACTGACTGCTGTGTTGTATTTCTAGCAGATGTCTGGAAAGTTAAAGTCCCCCACAAGGACAAGGGCACACGATTCTGAGACTACTGCCAGCCGCTTGTAGAACGATTCATCCATCTCTTCAACCTGGTCGGGCGGTCTATAACAGACTCCCAGCACAATATCTGCCTTATCGGCCTTCCCTCACATCCTCACCCATAAGCACTCCACCTTGTCATCAGAATCGTGTAGCTCTGTACAGTCAAAACATTCCCTAACATAGAGAGCCACCCTGCCACCTCTCCTACCTTGCCTATCCTTTCTGAAGAGCTTGTAGCCATCCATTGCAGCACTCCAATCATGGGAGTCATCCCACCATGTTTCCATGATGGCAACTAAGTCATATCTATCCTGCTGCACGATGGCTTCCAGCTCCTCCTGTTTATTGCCCATGCTGCGTGCATTGGCATAGATGCATTTGAGCTGGGTTATTGAATCCACCCCTAACATTGGCATGCTGCCCCCAGGTTCATCTCTGGTGCAGCTAGTTTTATCCCTTACCCCCTTCAAACCTAGTTTAAAGCCCTCTCTCTGACCCCTGCCATCTCATGAGCGAGGATTCTTTTACCCCTTTGAGAGAGCTGGAAACTATCTGTCGCTAGCAAGCCTGGCGCCGTGTAAACCTCCCCATGATCAAAAAACCCAAAATTCTACTGATGGCACCAGCCTCTGAGCCACGTATTAACCAGGTGTGTTTTCTTGTTCCTTTCAGTGTATTTCCCTGCCACTGAAGGGATTGAGGAAAACACTACCTGTGCTCCCAATCCTTCCACTAATCATCCCAATGTCCTGAAGTCCCTTTTGATTGCCTTTGGATTTCTCTCTGCAGTCTCATCACTGCCAACCTGCACAACCAGCAATGGGTAATAATCAGAGGTCCAAACCAGACCAGGGAGTTTCCTGGTAATGTCTTTTACCCGGGCCCCAGGGAGGCAGCAGACTTCCCTGTGGGATGGATCATGTCTGCATATTAGGCCTTCTGTCCCCCTCAGAAGGGAGTCACCTAGGACAATTACCCTCCTTTTTCTTTTTTCAGAGGATGTGAGAATGTGTGGGGCTGCCTGACTGGGCCTAGGCACCTCCCTAGGACTTCATCTACACCCTGATCTTCACTGGCCTGGTCCTCAAGTTCCAGAGCCCCATACCTGTTGTGCAGGGGCAACTGGGAAGGTGAGGGAGACCAGGAGGGGATTCGCCTGCATCCCCTGTATCCATTGCCCTCCACCTCTTAGGTCCCCTCCTGCCTGATGGCAGGAGGGCAGGGGAACCTCCGCTTCTTGCGGAGCCTCCATCTGCTGCCTCTGCCTCAGGGATGGTAGGGTGTGGGCCCACCAATCTATCTCCCTCTCACACTCCCTGATACTCCTCAACCTTTCCACTTCCTCCTTCAGCTCTACCACCAGGCTGAGCAGATCATTCACCTGGTCACACCTCACACAAGAGGTGTCCCCGCTGCCCTCCAGCATCAGTGATAGACTCAGGCACTCCCTGCAGCCAGAGACCTGGACAGCTGCATGTTTACATGGGACCCATAAGGATCATCAAGTCCAACTCCTTGCTCCTCACAGGACTAAAACTAAACCACATGACTAAAACCATTGTCCAGACGCTCTCTGAACTCTGACAGACTTCCCTGGGGAGCCTGTTCCAGGGACCGACCACCCTCTCAGTGAAGAACCTCTTCCTAATGTCCAATCTGAACTTCCCCTGACGCAGCTTCATTCCATTTCCTCGTTTCCCAGAGGTGGTCACCAGAGAGAGGAGATCAGCACCTCCCCATCCACTGCCCTCCTTGAAGCTTAACCAAGTTTAACCCTATAGAAGTTCTCAATATGGCAACAGCTGAGCAAAATCCCATTTCAGTTACCAGACATCAAATGAGGTAATCTATGGCCTCTTCTACTTTCAAAGTGTCCAAGCCTCTGGCTTTCAAACTCAGTAAGTCAGGTAACTCGGTGAGGGCAGGTTCTCCACTGAGTTGAGGGTGGGAACAAACCAAAGGTTCCTGCTCTCTTCTCTCATCTACGCTGGGGCACTGCTTACATCTTGTGTGCACCCTTACTGCATCCCCAGAGCAGGCCTGGGCCCATACTCAAGTCCAACCATGCTTCATGCCACATGGCTGCAAACTAGTGCTGGACAAACTCCGGGAGGGAAGGCCAGTCCTGTGTCCCCCAGCCCAGTACCGCTCTGGCACAAACCGACCCCTTCCTTGTATTCAACTGCTGGGCTGGAGCAGACTGGGCCAGGAAATGCTGAGCAGAAATTCAAAGTTTAGATCCTTATTTTTTTCCTTTGGCCACCATTTGAGCCTTCACCCAATCTATTGTCTTATGGATTTGCTGGTGACATACCCTGTTACCTGTTTGAAAACAGGCCTAAAATTGACTGCCTTCACAGCATTGCTTTGGCCCCATTAGGTCTCACAGATGAAGCATTATCTTCTCAACCTGGAACAGGAGGTGACTGGAGGTGCGCCTATGTGATGCAGACCTGAGCTGAACCCTTTGGGCTCTGCAGCCTTCCTGTGCAACAGCTCAGGAGTTAGAGCATTGACCCCAGAAGCAAAGGCTGTGTTTGAATCTGGTACATCCTAATCTTTTATTCATGGTGGGTCATCCATGGTGACAAAGAGTCAAAGGAGGAGGAGGAAGAAAGATTAGAAGAACAGCAGCAGAGCTGCCTGGAGGTGCAGATGGGATCTCAGAGGGGACAGTCAGGATTAAGAGACCCATTTTCAAAACTGGCAAATGACTGTAGATGCTTTATGTTTACAGATTCTGCATCCAGAAGATAAGGACCCCCATATTTCCAGTGAATTAATTCCCACTGAAATAAGGGATGCATTTGCTTTTTCTGTATTTGCAGATGTTTCAGAACAGTTCTGAGTTTTTCCACAGTATTTGAGATGATTTACTGAGTAAGATCTAAGGTGGGTTGTCAGTGAGCATAAATGGGTGTCAGTCCCTTGATCTTCATTGATTTATACCCATTTGTGCCAACGCATGATTATTCTTCAAGAAGGTGGCTATGAGTACCCAAGTTTTACAGCCTAAGTTGTTTTAATTGGACTCATAGGTAAAGTGTTTCATGTTTCCAAAGTGAATACTCAGTAGGATGAATTCAAAGACACTTTCACAAAGTTACTGTTACATGCTTAAAAGTAAGTGTTTCTGGGAATATTGCTGCCATTTATGTTAGTGTATTTACAACAAGCCAGCAAGAAGCAATGCAAATGCAGTCCATCTGGAACCACTGGCACTAGTATCCATTCAATAACAGCAACCAGCCAGATCTGGAAACTTAAATAAGATAATGTCATATGCAAGCACTTTCTTTGTTAGTGAAGGTAACATTGTGCATTGAACTAAAGATAGGTATGTGCCACAAACATCCTGATCTTCAGAAACTGGGTCTTAGTATCCACATTTTTTTGTTTGTCCCATTAGAGAAATAAGACTGCCAGTGAATTTTAGTTCTGGAGCCAACTTCTGCAAAATCTGAAGGAGGTGGGAAGTTGGATTCAGGCTGATGTCTGTTTACTTTACCAGAACACTGTGCCCTTGTTCAGAAATCCCCAGACTATAGCTCTGAGAAGATGCTCTGCTTGTGAAACAGTCCTGCATTGCCTCTGGTCACAGAACAATAAAACATTAAAATGAGGGCCCAGATGAGCAGAGCAGGATGCTGCTCACGGCCCAGCAAAGGCTGGTCACCACTGCTGTATTTATAGAAGAGAGACCAGGATAAGCTGTCATAGCAGGAGGTCACTGTCCCAGCACGGAAGGGACTGGGACAGCTGATGGACTGCTGATATTTTAAGGATTTCTGTTGGTACAGTCAAGTCTTTTTTCCCTAGGGAAAAGGATAAAGTCCTTAAGGACCATGGATGACTGGGATTCCCAGTAAGTAGTAGTAGCACCCAGCAAGTTTTCTGCCTTACTGTTTTATGCTGAGGTTAATATTCCCAGATAAAAGACAACCAAGGGAGAGGCAGGTCACATCACCTTCCACTGCGCAGGACTTTCATTTGTGAAATGCATAGAAAATTAAGGAGCCTGCAGTTTTCACAAGTAGTTTGCCTTCTCTTCCAATGGCCGTGGTTAAAAAGAAAGACCATGAAAAGAGGGAGTGTATTTCATCTCTCTAGCATCTGTTTAAAACACCCCTGAAATGGTTTGCTTGGTGCCCAAGTCACTCTCATTTGAGGCTTCACGCTTTTCTTTCTGCTGTTATTTTACATTTCATTATCTCAGTATTTTCAGATGAAAATAGTCCTACTCCAACAAATTACTGGAAGTGTCATTTTTCTCTGTTGCAAACAGATTGTCTCCCTGCTCTTCCTCAGCATTCAGCACACCCCGGCAGCAATATGCCTTTCATTAGGTGGACCAGGAGCGCTCTGCATCCTCTGTAATGGTTTCCTCCTCAGATGCTGGGACTGATGTGATGGCAATTTCTGTGAGTTCTGTTACCTGTCCTAACACAAAACACATACATGTGGGTACCTCCACACACTACTTTTCACTGCCTGCTTCCAAGCTGATGTGGAAGCTGTGGGGAAAAGATGAATGTTATTTGCCAGTTAGGTCTACTAATTACAGGACGTGTCTTTTGGAGGGAAAAAAAATAATAATAATTGTTTTCACTTGCAGTCTTTCCAATCTGTTTTGAATTAGGAGACACTCAGGATTAGAAAGTGTTTTCTCATTAGAACAAATGTCACAGATTTAAAATCCTCTTCATTTAAATTCCTCCTAATGTTCTTTGCCTTGAACAAGTGAGCTCTTAATGTCCACTTTAATTAAAGCATTTCAATGGGACTTCAGCTGGGCACCTAATTACAGCAAGTCTCGGAGAAGTGGACATGGTCCAACTAAGAAGGGGAACTCCAGGGTAGGAACTTCAGCAGAAGCTGTCCTTTTTTGGCTTTTTAGGGAAAAGTGGTAAAGGAAACACAAACTAAGATGTGTCTCGAAAAATGATCCCACGCTTACAGCAGGCAGAAATACCGCATGGTTTGGGACATGCTGGCTGGGGGTGCTGGGTTCTGCAAAGGGGTTGGTCTATGTTTCCCTGAGCCATTACGAATTTTTCTCTTTTTGCTGCTGTACCCATTTGCAAGTCATCAGCACAGGCTCTGGCAGCTAAGCAGGATTGCTGGCTGCAGGCTGCAGCACCCTGCCTCTGTGGTCAGATTCCTCCTCTCCCCCATTCACTGCCCTCCAGATTTCTCATTTCTATTCAGGTAAAAGTTTGGTCCTTCCCCCATCTGCCCAGCCAGCTCCTATGATGCTGCATCAATTTACCAGTGCACACCTATGGGAACCACAAGTGAGAAGGACCTTGCTAGCTTTCTCAGGAAAGAAATCCTTTGAGATGCCAGGTGATTTGGACAAGGGCTGCTGGGCAAGTGTCTGACAGTTACAGGAAGGCAGTACATAAAATTCTGGAAAATAAAGCGTCATTCAAGCACATACACATTCCTTTCCTAGAGCATGGAAATGGCAGAGGGAAGCACACTGATGGGGAATCAGATTATCCAGCCCCTCGATGATCTTCTTTTCCAGCTACTGCCTGAACAGCACCAGTGCCCCCACTTCTCCCTTTTCCCCAGGAGTGGCTTGGGGCACCACAGAGAGAAGATGGTCCCTGCCTCTGCTTCACCACGTGGCTGTGATCCCAGGTGGATTCAAGGGCAGGAGAAAGGATCTGAAGGCCAAGAGCTGGCAGGCAGCGAGAGCAGCATCTGGCCAGTGTTTCTCCATAGTCAGCGTACATGGCAAAAGAGAAACAAACTGTAGGGTCAGATCTTGCTGATGGAAATCAAACAGCGACTCTGGTAAAGTCAGAAACTTCACCTGGGTTCACATGAGTAGTGTCTGGCTCACTGTCTCCCTCCTTAAGTGATGAATGAATCTGGAGACAGTTAATAATGAAAGACTATTAAGATAAGATTTAGTCTTTATTTTTCTCATGCTTCCATCATTTGTCAGGCACTCGAAGCAAACAGAGGAAATGTCGATCTGGGAAATGCTGCTGATACCCATACAGCTGCAGATTTATTGGTGCTTGTGCTCAGGCACCATCCAAGGGAGGAGGAGTGCTACCTGGGCAGGTGTTGCCACATGTCACTAGCATTTCTGCTCCCTTCCCTCAGGACAATTATTTAAAGCAGTCACCTTCATTTGATAGCTCATAAACAGTATCACTGTTGGAACTGGGCAGCATTTCTGGCCCAAAAAGTGTCTTGACAGACAATGTGTTAGTTTCAGGAGAAAATGTCAGCTTGATTGTTTAACCTCCAAAATTCAGGCAAAGATGTTCATTCTGAATTATCTTTGTGAGTAGTATTCTTTATTTGCTTCCCCCTCACCACCTTGTTAATTGTTTTTCTTTCTTTTTAGAGAGAATCCTGTTTCTGCTCTCTCACATTCACAGCTTACGAGCTACTGCGTATCCTGGGTGAGGTGGAGTGAGTGCTTAAGAGCATATCTTTGATTTTCTCACTTTGACAGCAGTAAGAAAACATATGAAAATAAGCACAGGTTTTGTTTTCAGACCATCTTCAGCTGCATGTAGTATGCACTTCCTAGAACAAAAGGCACTTGGATACACACAGTATGTACACAGGAACAAAAAGATAATGCCAGTATTAATTTCACATTGCACAAGTGTTCCTGCACTCATGGCAGCAGCAGTGTGCAGGAGACTGACAGGAAATGTGCAGCCCTTCCCCAAAACAACAGTTGTATGGAAAAAGTGTGGCCATGTTAGAGGCATCTGCTTTTTGAGACTGTGTTCACTGAGTTTTTCTCCTTTAATATGAAGTCAGATGAGCCCCAGCTCCCCCCCTTCAACATCCTTTTATTGCTTTTAGACTGACTTTGAGATGGGGCGGAAAAAGAAATCTGACAGAGGTAAGTTCCAAGGTCAGTGCTGCTCACCTGTCTCTGTCATCCCACTGAGCTCATAAATTGGTGTTAACACCTCCTGGAAGAAATGACAAATATGAAAAGAGAACCTTGCTCATACTTGGAAGCGTACCCATTACTGGGGCAGCCACTGTGGAGCATGAGTCCAGCAGGACTGCAGGTGCAGACAAAATCCAAAGCCCATTCAGCGCTGTTCAGTCCAGCTGTGGTCCCCAGCCCCTGGCAGCCCCTGCCCATCTCCCAGAGCAAGCAGGAGAAAGCTGCCTTTTTAGGAAACTTATTTTCTTTAAACATCATAAAGCACCTGTATATTTCTTGTTCCTCTGCTATTAGAAATCAGTTTTTGCAGAATGATTTTTTTTTTTTTTTTTTTTTTGCTTGTTCTTTAAACAGCTGCTTATAACAGGACCTCATGGTATGGAAAGCACAAATAACTTAGGAGCCTCTGAGATGTGCTCCTGCCCCCTCCACTAACAACTCTCTTTAGCAGGAGTCATAAAATCTATTACTGTTGCTGCAGATTGGCCATGGTGTGACTTTGGAGAAAATTCTTTCTGTGCTGACACTGTTGCTTCATTGTTATTCTTTCTGTACCAGTGGAACAAAATGAAAAATTCATTAAAAATGGAGAAAAAAGGGAAAGAAAGAAAACCACTGGCATTTCTCTATCTCCCAGCATAAAAATCAAATGTAGAAGATTGAAATCAGGGTGCTGGGGAGAGAAGGGTGAGAGAGTTAAACATCTGAAGGATTCATAGCCACACAGGCAGTGTCCTGGACAAATGTGCCAATAAAAAGGACCTGTCGCCTCCTTTACAGGGTACCGCTAACAAATTAGGAGTCAGAGAAGGATCTCACAGGAGGACTTGCTTTCTTCAGGACATTTTAGCAGGCAGCAACTCCTCAGGGGAGCTCCAGGAGCTGTGCTGTGGCCCCAGGGAGCTCCCCGAGAAGTGTGCTCTGCTTTTGGCCGCTCCCTCAGAGCATGGCAGGTCCCCACACACTCTCTTTTCCAGCCGGGCTGGGACCTGCGGTCCCCACATGGCCCCAAGTTCCCAAGGATGTCACTTATAGTCTGGCCTGCCCCATTCTTCTGTCTATCTGGAATAGCAGATCCTCAGCTCTGCAGATCAGAGTTCCCCCATCCACCCTTTCCTGGGATTAAGTGGACAAGAAGCACTGTCCTAGTGACGGAGGTGGACAAGAAGCATTGTCTGTAGTTCCTCACATGGGATCCCACACCACCTCGTTTACCTTGGTGCTGGCAAGGATTTTGGCATGGTCTCCCACAGCATCCTGGCATCCAAGTTAGGGCATCACAGTCCAGATGGGTGACTTTGTAAAGCAGCAAATGACTGGCTGGATGGCTGGGCTCCAAGGAGGTTAGGGGTGGGTTGTACTCTACCTGCAAGCCAGTTACAACAGGCAAGACACCCCCTTACAAAGGGAAAGACCCATCAGCGGTCTTTCCTGGGACCTGTCCTAATAGCCCTAGCACTGACCTAAGGAGGGGACAAAACGCACCCTCAAGTTTGCAGATATACCAAATATGCAGTGAATGTGCTTGAGGGCAGGGCTGCCACTGAGCACAGCCTTCATGGGCTGGAGGAACAGGCCAACGGGGATCTTATGAAATCCAGTGAGGTCAAGTCTGAAGTCCTGAACGCAGGATGGACTGTCCCCTTTCACCGTACAGGTTGGAGACTGACTGGCTGGAGAGCAGCTCTGCTGCAAAGGCCCTGGGCTGCCACTGGGCAGTAAGTGAACCTCGAGGAGCAGTGCATCCCAGCAGGGAGGATGGTGACAGAGGACCAAGTGGGTCAGTGAATGGAGGGCAATGCCTGCTCCCTCTCCTCAGCATGCACCAACCACATCTGGAACAGCACACGCAGTTGAGCCACCCCCAGGACAAGAAGTGTGGTGCTAAATGGGAGTAAGTCCTGCAGACTCCCAGGAGGTTGGATGAAACCTCCAGGGTCCCTTCCAACCTGAGCTGTCCTGGGATTCTGTGGCTCCTCAAGCTTCTTCCCAAACCTGCTGCAGGTTTGCTCTGTAGCTGCAGCTTTTTATCCTGACAGGTCTCGATCTCTGTGAGTACCACGACATTACTTTTCCATCCCATGAAGGGGACACCCCCAAAACCAATCATCTAAATCTTTTTAAAAATAAAAATGACAAACCAAACCATTTCCCAGGATCTCTGCTCAGGAATGTCACAGGGGAAGAATAATTCTTTTTGTGATCAAGAGACTTAACTTCAAAAGCATCCAAAGTGCAGGTCTCCGTGGGGCACCTTTCTGCAGGGTTATTAATAAGAAATAATTGTTTTAAGTGCAGAAAAGTACATGTACTTTCTATTCTCTTCCAAAAGCCCTGCATCATTTGTCCTTAATGAATAATGAAAGATGCTTTTGTATTGCTTCCCACCCATAGACTTTAAAGTGATCATTAAGCAATAATAAATAGGACTTCAAAGAAAATCAGGATTTGATGAAAACTTAATTCTGGTCTAATATGAGAAGCACATGCTTTTGAAGAAGTTTACAGATGTTACTGGAGCTTTTGTGGGTAGAGGATTTTGGTCAAAAAGCTGAACACCTCAACACTGGAAAAATGTCGCTAAATTGTTCTGAAGTGCTATTGCATTGCTCCATAGAAATTATAATTTGGTGCCCCTTGATCGTCCTTCTGGAAGGAAGCCAGGAGACTACCTTGCCCAGGATATGCACTTTGATACTCTGCAGGACTGCTATGATTCACCCTGAGGGGGTGATTTATCATGGGAAGCAAAACCCAAGGAAGAGATTGTTTTCTGAGGAGAGAGGGAGCGCAATGTCCCATGACAGACCAAGGTATTTGGATTTCAGTGGAAAAGCCAACATATTCCACTGGGAAGTTGATGTGGTTTTGCCTTTCAACGCTCCTTTGGGAAGGCCACTCTGCAAGTGAAAAACTGAAGCTTGGAAGAGATATATGAGTTGCCCAAGAAAAATTAAGCTGAAAGAACGGTTAATTCTTCATGTTTGGGTTGGTAGATACCCAGAGATCTTGCTTCCAGCACACAGTCAGTTAGGTCTCAATGTTGGCAAGAGAGTTCACCTTATTAAGGGGTCTCCTACTACTGAACAACCGAACCTTCAGCGGTATCTTGTGAGCACCTCATCACTCCCACCAGCCTCAGTGGGAGCAAGCGTTACGCCGGGTCGTTTTGTATAGCTGAGCACTTAAACGCCACCACAGTTATGTTGGGATCAACAGAGAATACTTCAGAGGGGATTTGTCTCTGCCTTGATTACCAATTAATCATCTGTGCTATGGCACTATCCCAGCAACGTTGGAACAGGAACACACTGAAGTGTTGCAGTGAGCATAACTGTGATGGGTCACTGCTGCAGGTGGGCTCTTGCTCTTCAGTAACACGCTGCGGAGAGCTGTTGTGTAAAATTGTTTGCAGTAAATATCCCAGTGACCTGAACAAGCTTCCCAGGAGCTGGGACCACACTGCGTGTCGGTTTGTGGAACCTGTGTGCACATCGCCAGTCGATGCTGTGTACATACAGTGCTGCCTGCATTGTTCCTTACACATCCCTGCATGTGTCTATCCCTCTGCTGCCGAGGCTTTTAGCGTGGACCTCCCACGCAGTTACGGAGCAATGAAATGCTGGACATTACTTTTGGTAAGAAAACACCCGATTCCTAAGAGAATTGTTTTCTTCCTTGCGGGAGCGAAGAGCAAGCAAACACAGAACAGAGGAGCCAAGCTGAGAGTCGGTCTGTTAGGGACAGCACCCGGGGAAGAGGGGCAGGGCTGGAGCGTCAGCTCCTGGCGTGCAGTCCCCGGACTGATTCTCCAGTCCGGAGCCACAGGGCGCATTTGCAGCTGCCCGGCGCGGGCAGGCAAATCCGCTCTGTGGCTACCAACTTCGGCTGCGGTTCGGGCGAACCTGGTTTAAACAAAGAGCGAGCGGGGCTCGGGGAATTCGGCGGGATCGGCTGCTCTGCACCTCCTGGACGTGCCCAGGGTCGAGCCGCGGGGCCAGGACC
>NW_010973369.1:485519-651549 GCF_000737465.1 Haliaeetus leucocephalus | reverse complement strand
GGGGGCCGCTGCTCCGCGCCTCGTCCCTCTCCCTCCTCATCCTCGCCACCCTCCGGCACCTTCCTGTTCGGTGAGTGCTTCTGCCGTTTCCTTCTTAGCTACGCCCCCCCCCCACCGCGCAGCCCCGGGCCGGCGGTGCCCCCGCAGCGGGCTGCCGCCGGCCGGCTCCGCGAGGCTGCCTCTTGCGAGACGGAGTGTGCTTTCCTGGGGGTTCCGCTAGCCGCGGGTGCCTGGCGGCAAATGAGTTACTGCCTTCTCTATTAATTTTTTTTTTCCTTCAGTCTTTTCCTTTCCCCGCTGTTCCCTGTTTTTCTTGTGGTTCCTCCCCCCCCCGCCCCGATCCACGTTTTCCCCTGTTCGGTGGGAAGGGGGAAGGAAGGGCGGAGATGCCGGCACCTGCGGGATAGGAAACTTCCGCGTTTGAAAGCGGCTGCCGGGTGAAATCGCGTCCCCGCCGCTGCCCTGGCGCCGGGGTTGGTCTCCTGGGCCGGAGCCCCGGTGGGGCACCGCGTCCCGGGCGCGGTGCTCGGGACACTCGTGAGTCCGGTCCCGGGGTGGGGGCTCGCTGGAGAGGGATGTCCGCGGAGCGACCGGAGCGATCGCGAGTTACTTTGGGTCTCTTGTGGAACAGAAATGGCCGGCCCCTCTCGGAGGGCGTCTTCTGGGGCGGGCTGGGAGCTACCGGAGACGGTACAATAGGGTGAAGAAGGAGAGCGATGGGCTGCCGCGGCAGCTGGAGGCGCGCCTGGCGAGCGGGGCTTCTGCCCTTGTAGCCAGAGGGCTTCCGAACAGGCTTCTCGGCGTGTTGGTGTTGAGCCCCGCGATCTCTTGCGAGGGGTTTTATGGCGTGTTACAACGTTATCGGCCGCGCATATGTTCGGGTTGGTGATTTCCGTAAGTGTTTGAGGTGATGTGTGAAACTCCGGTTCTTACTCCAGGCTGCTGTCAGAACGGCTTGGGCTGTCCGTGTGCCCGGCAGTAAGTTTGGGCTGTGCCTTCATAAGGGTGCTCCTGCGGCTGATTCCTGTTAGGACTAGGGAGCCCAGAAAGCTAAGAAGTAAATTGCCTGTGTGGAGAGCAGCGTGGATGTGCACCTTTTTTTTCCTGACTGTGCTTCTGAGTGTAATGCTCTGATTTGGGTTTTGACGTGGGGCAGATCTGGGCTGGAAGATGAAGCCAGGGAACAACAACACGCTTTTGTGGGGCTGTGGGCTCCTGGGGCTTTCCCGTGTTCCAGCAGCCTCTCTGGTCTCTGGTAGCTCTTCTGCTCTGGCTTTAGTGGAGGCTGAAGTCGACAGCATCACAATTGACTTCAGCTGACTTTCGAGGCCAGAAAAAAAGACCCTCTCATTTCATGTTAAGGAAGTCATTGTTGTCTTTCCTTGACAGATAACTACCGTAAGGTGATGGCTAGCTGGTGTCAGAGTTTGCAGGGCTGGTGAGGAGTGGTGGTGGGCAGCCCATGTCCACTGCTGCCAGCAATCTCCCCCTGTGCTGGCAGGGGCACTGCAAGCATTCCGGCTGGAATTTGCTGTGGACCTCAGTGTCCAGGCTGAGCCTGTTTTCTTTGGCTTTGAGCAATGCTGGCTGTCATCTCCAATGAGCAGTCACAGGGTGGAAGATGTAGGCTGAGTTGCAGGACCTCTGGATTATCCCTGCTGTAAGAAGGAAGCCTGCTCTCTTCTACAGGTGCTTTCACTCTTGTTTCCCTTTCCCCGTGGAGAAGGGGGAGGTGGTACTTTCGCTTGCATTTTGTCCTGTCCTTTATTCTGCAGTTTGTTCTGATTTGGACTCCTTGCATTGTTTTCTTCTAAGGTAAAGGATAGGGAAGGAGTTTGTTTTCTAAGCAAAGCCAGCAGCAGAGCTCCTGGATGAGGAGCCTGTGCTGACTTGGTGTAAAGGGAAGGACTGCTTTTTTTCTGATCTTCACGGATGAGCAGGGAGGTAAGGAGCCTGTGTCACAAGCAAAACCTCAGGTTAAGCCATGACAGTGTGGCTCTGTAGCACCCTTTACAGACTGCCTACTCTCGGTGACACCTTGTCACAAGGTTTATTGCTCACATTCCTGGAAGTCTTTTTATGACTCCTGTTTTTGGTGAGCAGCATTTGGCTTGGCTGCGTGTGATACCTTTCTTCAGGAGGTGTGTGTGTTAAGGCAGACACTCGTTTAGTTCACCATGCTGTGCCTGTGAAAGATTGGTGGTATTTTATGTCTGTCAAGCTAATGTTGGGGATGGATTACAGGGGAATGGCAAAGCAGAAGAAGGTGGGTCTCTTAAGAACCACTTTCTTTAGAAAAGGCAGATAATAGGCAGCGAGTTTTGGAAGGGTGTTTTATTTAGGGATTGTAAAGAGAGGATTAAAGCTCTTGACAGAGAACAGTTTATGTGGAATAAGTGATGGGACTTGATAATTCAGAAAAATAAAGACTCTAACATGTTCCCATCACCAAGAGAGCTTTCAGCTCTCCTCGTCCCAAATTATTCAATAGAAGCAACAGAACTTTTGATTTGAGTTCTTTATTGATGGCTGCATAATGAGTTTTCAGACCTAGAAGTAAACTTGCATCTACTCAAAGAAAATGGCCTGTGGATGTAACAATCTTTGATATGCTAAAGGTACTGTAGAGTTATCCAAGATGTTAATTATAGGTATTAGAAATAGCTGTGTCTGTCTTGAAGAGAACTGCAGCTTTTGCTTCCTTGCCCCCATCCATTAAGTTACTGTCTTTCCTGGCACAGGGTTTGTGTTCCTGTATTTGAAGAAGCACAAAGGCATTGCTTGCAGAATTACTGAAATGAAGAGGGTTTGTGGAGGGGAGAAGAAACAAGAATCAAATTTTGGGCCTGAGTTTTGATTCCAAAACAAGTTGCTCGTTCTTTTCACAGCTTAAGGTTTGCAATGGAAAGGTTGAAAACACCAAGCAAGAACAACATGCTAGAAAAAAAAAATCTGAAATAAGCTAAAAAGGATGGAATTCAGTATAAACTGTCATCAGAGAGTGTTTATAAACCTACTGGAGAAAAGGGAGGGAGGAACCATTTGTATTGATAACAAGTTCTTTTTTATAACTGTAAAGCTTTAATTATATAGTTTAAAAAAATAATCCTAAATGTGTCCTTTTTATACCTGTGTATACCAGATTTAGCTGAGGCTAAATCTGCAGAGTTCATGCTGATCTGAGTAATCTGAATAAAGCTGAATAGTGAAGAGGCTCTTAAGAGAATCTGAAACCCAGGAGGCATTTTTCAGACCTGAGTTATGTCACTTTTTTTTAGAGGTGCCTCAGGCAATTGCATTTTAAGAAGACAAAGCTTTTGTTTTCAAGCTGGCCTAGAAAAATGCCAAGGATGAATCCAAAGTAAAGGCTTTCAGAAGTTGTCATTTGTGATTAAGTTGATTTTGCTGTTGTACACAAGAATGCCGCTGCCTTCCTCAGTGTGGTGTGAACTGTGTCTATTTTTATTTTTGCCACCAGTCCTAGTGTACCTGTTTAATTCAAGCGAGTAATATTACATGGTGGTTCTCACCTGAAAGTGTGTATTTAATTAGAAGATCAGATGTCTGCTAGCTCCATCTCCGATACAAAATTAATTGTATGTGCTTTACAAAAGGCAGAATTGAGGTGACACCAGGACAGAGACAGATTCAGAACCAGTGTTCTGCAGAATTAACATCTGCTTGTAAGTGTCTAGTTTTGCAAGCCAAGGCTTGTAACCATGAGCAAAGACTGTTTTCTTTTGCATGTTTTAGGAAATCCTCAGCTTGCAGTGAGACAAGCGTGCATGCAAATAGTGAATCTAAAGCTTTTATTGTGGCTTCTCATGTTTCTTGCAGCTTAAAACAATCAGAAATAGTATCCTGTTGTTGCCAGGCTGTGGGCAAACGAGAGGAGCTACTTCTGTGGAGCCTGAGATGGGGGATAATGTGCATGATATAACAGATGATGCTGAAGCATGGATGTGGAAATGTATATCGCCTGCAATCTATAGTTGTGTGAGCTCCCAGAGAGGTCCTCCTTGTTTAAGAAAGGTGAAATACTGGGGGTATTGTAATGACTTCCTTTTCTTAAATAAAATGAGAACAGTTTTTGTCTTAAAATCTAACCATCTTAAAGCAGCATTGACCTTATTAACAGCGCCTGAAGCTGTTGCCAGAGCAGGAGGTATCCCTGGAGTTAACCTCACCCTGAGAGACAACTGCTTTCTGTAGCTGTGCCTAGCTTTGTTCTGGATATCCAGGGAAAGGCTATAAGGGTGGTGTGAGTCATCTTTCTGGCTCTTGTGTAACACTGTTTAACACAAACAATCCTGTTTGTTCTACTTACTGAGGTCCCTTGTATCTTCCAACATGAAGAGACCTGGGAGTGAAGGTACCGAGGCACCCTCTCCTGGGGGGACCTGATGTGCTGCTGTGGCTGTTTCACAGGCAGGTGGACCCTGCATCTGTCACTCTGCCATCTAATAATAATTTTTTTTTTTTTTTTAAGAAAGCCTTGAGAATATGTTGAAACCAAAGACTGACATAGAGCAAGATGTGCTGGGGAGAAGCTCCCGAGGCGAGACTCGGCCTTGCCTTTGCAGGGAAGGTACCCTGATTGATTTAAGGACTTCTGATCTTTTGCTTCTACCCTGATGCTGGAGCTGAATGGCAGGATGCCAAACTTGGTTTCAGTCGCATTTCTGTACCTGCAGCAGAGTATTTCCTTTACTGAACATCCATTTGTAGACTTTGTCAGTGATGTTGCACAACTGTCCTTTTTTTTTGTTCCAAACAGTATCATTTTAAAATAGAAATCATAATGCCAATTATTTTTTTTTCCTAAGAAAACAAGAATGAGGTAAATAGCATGGGCACCTCTGGGCTACATCTGTGTGAATTCAGTGATTCCCAGGTGAAGTCTGCAGCATCATCTGAATGTGGTGTGTGATGGTACCAAACAGTAGGTGCTGAAAAGTGCCATAGCTTTATCTGATACTTTTGCAAGCAGCTTGTATTTTGACAAACACAGCCATAGTGGGAATGAATGTGAACTCATCTTCTGATTGCTTCTACAAGCAGAATAAGAATGGACAGGCTAAATGTATGAGCAAGAGCAATAACTGAGACAGTGCAGCTCCATCTCCTGCTGTGTCAGGATTAAGTGGCTCCTGCTGCATCCCACCTTCCTTGGAGGGAGAACATCCTTCCACATGGGGGGTCTGCCTGCTAGTGAGGGTACTTAAACATGGAAGTAAGGGTGACAGTTTCTGCCAGAGAAGACGTTGTGGAAATGATGGCAATGGACACTTGTTCTGGAAGCTGGGAATAGATCAACACTATTATTCATTTTAACATATGAAATCCTGAGTTCAGGACTAGGCTGGCAAAGGAGACGAGGTGGTTGCAGATGTTCCCCACCTGGGCTCTTGTTTTATTAGTCTAAATCTCATGCTTTCCTTCTGCCTTTAGCAAACTGTTTTTGGAAAACTGTCTTAGGAGCATTTGTGAGAAAACTGCTTCCTTTAGAAGGACATGGGGAGCACTGGTTCTGTCAGCTCTCCTGCACAGGTAGAAGATACCTTGGTTTGGAGATGGGAGGTCTGTTTGAACTTAACTTGTGGATGAAGGCCACTGTCTTGGAGAAATAAGGAGGATCTGATGGTCCCATGAAGAGGTTTGGACCTTGACCACATGGGGCTGCATGGTAGCAACTGCTTCTGTGGATATTGTATGACAGTCAACTGACAGGTGGTGCCATCAGTGTTCATGTTACCTTTTACCTGGCCTTCACTCTCTTCTCAGTTGCATCCTAGACTTGCCAGGACTTCAGGGTGACTCTTCTGGTCTGAAATATGGCCCCTGTGTAGAGGGTTGCAGGTGGTTGGTGCTCCAACATAATTGTTTGGCTTTTTTTTTTTCTAAATAGATTTGAGAAACTCTGTAATTGCTCTGGGACATAACATTGAGAGGTGATGGTGCTGCATGGTCTGACTGAGCATGTGTGTGCTGGAAGGACAGTGTTGTGGTGGTTTGGTCATTCAACAGTTCCTGGTTTCTGTCCCTGGAGCTGTATGTGCTTGTAAAACAGGTATTTGCTTGTGATGGTTGCTTCTGCAGCAACGTACAATGCTTAGAACTCTTGCCAACTCCTGAAACTGCAGAAATTCTCTTGAGCTCCTCTAGTAACTTAGGCTTAATTTTTTTATTTTTATTTTTTAACTTTTTTAGTTAAAAAGTTGCTCCAAATTTTAGTGTGCAACTTTTGTTCATGCTCACACATTTCAACAGGCCAGTAAAACTTTGCCTTGCATGCATATTGCCCACATCTGTGATGGATTTGAGGTCCCATACATTCTCCCCCAGCCTGGTATCCAAGCACAGGGACAGATGTCGCCACATCACTGCAGGCAGCACATCTGGGCAGACACAGGCATGGGTCATTGTAGATCATGCCACAAGGATGGGGACCTAGACTATGAAACTGGCTTTGAAATTTCTGTGTTTATAAAACTACTGCGAAATCCTTGGTACAGCTAATCTCATGCAGCCAGTGTCCTTTCTTTACCTTCAGCAGCACCTTGGCATCCACAGGGCACAGGTGTTGGTGAAGAGAAACATCCAAAGGTAAATTCCACTGGAAGGATGCTCTGTGAAGCTGATGCTGTTGAACAGCTTCATGAGCGCATGGGAGATGACTGCTGCCACTGATACATATCAAAGGTGGGCTTTGTGGTTTTTTCCTCTTAATTAGGAGTGGAGTGCTTTCCTGCAGATGTGTTCCCTAGCCATTTGACTGCAGTATATACAGCATTTTCGGGGAGGGCATGTTAATAAGCCGGAGTTTGCTAATACCTCCTGTGAGCAGAACCACACCTCGTGGCAGGAGAGAGGCAGGAAGGGCTTAGATGATTTTAATTAAAGTTGTTGTGAGGAAGAAATTAAATTTGGTCTCTTGCCCTGCTCGTATTATGAGGGGAGAGAGCTCAGCCTCTCTGAACTGAGCTATTAGCCACCTTCTGTTTGCCTAGGAAAAAAAAACCAATTTCTTTGTCAGCTTTTACCCTGGCTCCTGGGCCCTGATTGCTTGTTTATTTTCAGCAGCTCCCCAAATCACTTTGAAGATGGGCTTAAACATTGATCATCTCTTACAGTCCTTCATCTTTGTTCTGCCAGCAGACATTACAAAATGTATCTTAAATTACCTCTTTTCCCAAAATGAACGGGCTGTATATATGGTCCAGGAGAGAAAAGCTCTTTCAGCCTAAGTATAAATCAGCCAATGTCTCTGCTCCCATGTTTCCTCCCAGTTCTCCTGGATTTGCCTTCCAGCCCAGTCTGGAAAGCAGCAGGGATTCCAGGAAAGAAAAAAGCTGAAGTGCTACTTAATTTCAAGGCAAAAGCTACCAGTGCTGGGTTTGGTGAGTAGGATCCTGTTTAAAAAGGACTTTCTCTCCCCTTACTGCAACAGTGGGATCTTCCCTTTTCTTGCTGCTCACTGAAGAAGGGATGGGAGGGCTCCACTGGTGATGCTGTGCAGCCAATGGGATGCAGCAGTGAAGCAATGCCCGGTACTGGTAGCTACTGGCAGGGTAGTTTGGAGAAGAAACTTTGGATCTCTTCCTTCCTTTCCTGTTTGAGTACTGAGACCTGCCAGGGCTGGGAGAAAATACCCCACAACAGCAAAACTTTTATTCTGTATAAAACAGGCAGGAGACGGTGGAGGTGGCTAATTCAGTGGAGAAAAGCCCAGAAGCTACAGTTGAACAGGAAGCAAGTTTTAATAAATCATTATGTAGCATGTTTCTGATGGCTGCTTTATGTATGCAGATACTTTTTGTCTGTTTGTTAGCACTTAAATGGTAACAGCTCATACCCACCTCTTTCCTGAGTTAATCTGGAAGGGACTGCATTACTGATTTGTTATTTAGATGCATGATCGCCCTTGTTCCTGTAGCATGTTCCAAAATACTGGTGAGGGGAGCTTCTGGAGGGCTCAGTGTGCAGAGGGCTTTGCCCAGCTGAAAGGTGCTAAGCAAACGGGTGCTGCAGCAGCCTGAGCAGTGGGGGAAGAGGCTGTGTGTGTACTTGTGGTACAGGCTGTCCTCTGCATTCATTGCTGTTGTTATCATTTCCTTCTGCAGTTCAATTTGCAGATGTAGTATCACCATCCAATTTTGTGTGCTTCTAGCTGATGATGTGTGCCTGTTGAAATACTGATTTGCAAGAGGGGGGAAAACACAGTGCTTGTGACCTCAGAATTAATAGATTTTAGCCATATATGTAGCATAAACATCTATATTTTATAGTTTGTTGTGAGGTATTGGGGCATGGCATTCTGGCTCAGCAAGTCATAGACTTTTACCCATTAAGTCATGTAAGTGATTTATAGCTTGCCCCAAGTCTTCACAGCTGTGTTGCCGATCTATAGCATGTCTGTGGAGTAAATACCGTGTTTACACAAAGCCTTTTCTCTACAAGTCCCAAAAAAGAGGATGAACTCCATGCTTCAACAGGCTGCTCAGGCTGAAAAGTTGCAATGTCTTGGGGCAAAATGCAGTTGGACAAAGCAGCCCAGTGATATCTTATAAATATAGACACTTCTTTATTTCTTTCCTTGATTGTAACAGAAGAGGAGCATTACCAAGCGTCTCTGCAACCCTCAATGATGCAACCAGTGATGTGAGTGAGACAGCTTTCTGCAATGACGGAGAGTAGCCTTTAGATCCACATGGTTACTGTTTGAGAAAAGAAAATGCTTTTGGAAGTTCATGCCCTCTGCCCATGATAGACTGCTATCCTGGCCTGTAAGAAACAGGCTGAAGCTGACAAGGTGCTTGTGCCTGATTGCAGAGAGTGAGGACTTCTGCTTCTAGTGGCTGGTTTTTAAGTTTCTAGCTAAGAGCAGGCAGTAAGTTTGGATTTTTTTTCTTACCATGAAGTATGTCAACTTTTTACTTCACCTTCAGAGCCTCGCAGTCGTGAGCAAGGGGAATCTCTAGCAAGTAAACTAAAGACTAGCTGATAAAATAAACTGATTAGTTTGCTTTATTCTTGGTCATTCCTTGTATTTTGTTTGTTTGAAGCTTTCTAGTAAGAATAAAGGAGAGCAGGAAGTTTTGATAAGGCTTCCCACCCTGTAGAGTCACCACCATCCTGGCTGTTGTCCCCTCCCTGGAAAAAAAAGATCAATTTTTTTAACAACTATGAAAAAACTGGAGGACTTGCTAGCCAATCTTTGACATCTTTCCTTACAGTATGATAGTATCTGAAGGTCTGCGCGTATAGCTACTGAGAAGTAGTTGTGGCTCTGGAGTTTATGCTCTAAATATATAAAAGGTAGGAGGGCATGTGACTTGGCCTGACCTTGGATGGTAGCAGAGCTGGGAATAAAGCCAGGTCTGCTTGCTCCCAGTTTGCACTCTTCGATGTTAGTTACACTGCTCTGTTTTCTCTTCTCCCCCATAACCTGCCTGCAAAAACCTAACTTGCTGCCAAAGTAGTCGTCAGTGTCTTGCGTGCCTGAACCCAGCCTTCCAAGCCTGCTGCCCCTCTCTGTGATTCCCATTCCTACGGGCTTTACCCTGTCACAGCTGATTTTTCTCGCAGAGAGGACCTGACTCTGGGAAATGCATGGCATGTGATATTTAGCTTAGTGCAGGAGCATAGCAGCCATTTTTGCAAGGCTTAGTGTTGGCTTGCAAGGAGGTAACCCTCTGCTAGGCACATTCCTTGCTAGGAACTTGGCAGATCTGGCTGGAGTGCTTTAATTTTGTTTCATATTGCTGCATCTACTTATTTTCCTACTTTTTTTGTCTCAAGATTAAACTCGTATTCTCTTCTGACAACAGACACCTAATGCTTTTGATAGGTCATCTGGATGCTGCAGAAGCATGCAGATTATTTAAAATAAAAAGATTGTTTGCACTAGTGCTGGAGGTGATGTAGTTCTTGCTTGATTCAGCAGATCCAGTGCTCTGTTCCTGCACTTGTGCCATTAGCCATCGTGCAAAACTGCAAAGGTCCCTGTGGGACAGATGTCAGTCCTTCAGACTCCTGCCCAAAGTTACCAGTGCTTTCAGGCTTGGTAACAAAAGCTGTGTCTTAATTTTGAAAATGATCTGTTGAAAAGTGTATTTAAAAAAAAAAAAAGATGGATGTGGTGGTACTGAGTTCCAGTCTGAAGTCTGGTGCAGCACCGCTGTGTACAGCCAGCTTTTGTTCCTGCACATTTCCAGGCAAGGCAGGTGGTGTTTAATTTTTTTGCATTAAAAAAAAATAAAAATCTATGGAGTGCTACGTAAGACTCCTCACATCTGTGCACGCTATGTAGGTCAGATGTGTGTTCACTTCTTTATGAAGACTGAACTTGACAGTGTTTCCTTTCTGCAACCAGGGAGGGACAATCGCAGAATTCACATGTGGCTCCATAAGGAATGTCCTTAAGGGAAGACCCCAAAGGGGATGCATGTGCAGGTGAAGTATGTTAGCTTTACCATGTGCTTCAGTTTTGTGACAATGAGCTTTATTGATGAAAGATTTATCTAAGCTGTGTATCCGGAGTTGATGGAATGTCATATCAGATTAGTCTTACAGTTCAAAATACTAAATGCTTCTGTGCCATGCTTCCAGCAGATGCCTCTTGCTTTGCTCTAAAAAGCCTGTTTCCTAATCTCTGAAGCCTGTGTTTCTATTGCTGTATTTCTTAAAATGTAAATCGCTTTCCCTCCTCCTTCCTCTGTCCGTTCCCCCCCCCCAGCCAATCCTGTTTTGGTATTCCTTGACCTGTTCTGACTCTGGCTGTAGTGGAGGATAAAATGAGTTGGAAACATATATCCTGTCTTGCCCAGAAGCACGTTGGGAACCTGAACTAACACCCTTTAAATTGGTTGAGAATCTCCCTTTGCTTGGTGGACATGGCCTCAGATCCAGATGTGTTTGGTCTTGTGGAAGATGCTCTACTAGGTGAAACCAGTGGGGATCAAAGATATGGTTCCTACTAACCTACCCACTTGAGCATGATCCTCTGATCTCCTTAGTTTGACTGCAGTCCATGGAGTAGGGGACCTGAACCAGTCTGGCTGGTTTCTACATGTTGGGGAGGTTGTCTTCAGTCCTGAAGTTATGTGATGATGTAAGAACTTTTTCTCACAGAAGGAAGCTCCTAGCTTTGCGGAGAAAAAACTTGAAAATGTGACCCCATGGGACCCTAAGCATCCATTAAAACCAGATAAATAGAGATTTAGGGTTTATTTTAAAGCTGAAGAGGGAACTGGCTCTGTTACCTGAATTTTTTTCTCAGCTGAGGTGACCTTGTAAGCGACCATGTTTGAAACAGTGGCAGAGGAGGATCAGAGCAGATGAAGATGGATATATGAGTGTCCTTATGCAAACCAGTGCAGTGTGGAAGATATTTCTAGTATTAAAGCTGATCTGCCTGCTTTACAAGACTATGAAGAAACATTTGAAATGAAAGAGGGGCTGCACCTGTCACCTCCTCCTTCAGCAAATGTCTAGCATCTGCAAGCAAATGAACATCATCTACAGCTCTTCCCTGAGCAAATGAATGATCATCTATGAGCACCACCAGCCTCCTGAGAGACTCAAAACTGGATGTGAAGTTCTGTACCCTGAAGCAGCTGGATGAGTGGCCAGTACTTCAGGACCTCTCAGCAATGAGCATATCTTAGTGACTTGAACAGTAAATTGTAGTAGGTGGTCTACCCAAAGCTGACTTGGCTGTGATTGATCTATGGATTTAGGAGCATTGGTCTTGGAAACCGGGTGTATTGGTTTTATGTGGCAAGGTTTTGGTAGCGGGGGGGGTTGTTACAGGGGTGGCTCCTGTAAGAAGCTGCTGGAAGCTTCCCCTGTGTTCGAGAGAGAGTGAGCCCATACCAGCCAGCTCTAAGATGGACCCGCCGCCGGCCAAGGCCGAGCCAATCAGTGATAGTGGTAACGCCTCTGTAATAACATTTTTAAGAAGGAAAAAAAGTTGGGACGCGGAGAAAACAGCCACCGGAGAGAGGAGTGAGAACATGTAAGAGAAACAAGCCTGCGGACACCAAGGTCAGTGCAGAAGGAGGGGGAGGAGATGCTCCAGGCACCGGAGCGAAGATTCCCCTGCAGCCCGTGGTGAAGACCCTGGTGAGGCAGGCTGTCCCCCTGCAGTCCAGGGAGGTCCACAGTGGAGCAGATCTCCACCTGCAGCCCGTGGAGGACTCCACGCTGGAGCAGGTGGGTTCCTGAAGGAGGCTGTGACCCCATGGGAACCCTGCACTGGAGCAGGCTCCTGGCAGGACCTGCGGATCTGTGGAGAGAGGAGCCCACGGAGCAGGTTTTCTGGCAGGACTTGTGACCCCGTGGGGGACCCACGCTGGAGCAGTGTGCTCCTGAAGGACTGCACACCGTGGAAAGGACCCATGCTGGAGCAGTTCATGAAGAACTGCAGCCCGTGGGAATGGCCCACATTGGAGAAAGTTCATGGAGGACTGTCTCCCGTGGGGGGGACCCCACGCTGGAGCAGAGGAAGAGTGTGATGAGCCCTCGCCCTGAGGAGGTGAAGCGGCAGAAAATAACAAGTGATGACCGTAAACCCCATCCCTGTCCCCCTTGTGCCGCTGGGGGGGCTTGGTGGAGAAATCCGGGAGTGAAGTTGTGCCCGGGAAGAAGGGAGGGGTGGAGGGAAGGTGTTCTGAGATTTCGTTTTATTTCTCATTTACCTTACTCTGGCTGATTTGTAATAAATTGAGCTAATTTTCCCTAAGCTGAGTCTGTTTCGCCCGTGATGGTAATTAGTGAATGATCTCTCCTGTCCTTATCTCGACCCGCAAGCTTTTTGTTATATTTTTCTCTCCCCTGTCCAGCTGAGGATGGGGGAGTGATAGAACAGCTTTGGTGGGCACCTGGCATCCAGCCAGGGTCAACCCATCACACCGGGTATGGGTTGTAGCAGGCTTCCAGTGTGGGGAAGCGGAGTCTGGACTTCATGGAGTTGCTCAAAATTGCTTGGAAAAGAGAAGTACTGGAGCACTTGAAGGGAAATTGGAGTAAAACTTCTGTCTGTCCTATTCTGCAAGAATTCTAGCTGGAATTCTGATTCTCAGTGTGTAAATATGTGAAGTGAGTGTGAGGACATCTCAGTACAGGTGTTTCTGCTGGAGAAACAACCTTGCTAATTGCTCTGTTGCTGTGCTCAGCAGCAAACCAAGGGATGAGATGTTTCCTATGACTGCTCTTTCCCTTCTTCCTAAATGAGATGAACGGTGCATTGTTACAGAAACTCCCGGGTGCAACCAACCTCTTAAGTCCCTGCTGACCAACTGAAACTAAGAGGAAACTAATGAATTCTCTATTGTCACAACATATTTTTTTTTGACCTTTAAAAGGGAAATGTGCTGGTGAGTCAGGAGACCCACTTTGAAATCTGTTAGGCTTGTTTTGGGCAGAAGGTGAGCTGAGATGCAGTGGTGACGGTGGCGGTTTAAAATAAAGGCAGAGATCAGAGCAGTGTACAAATCTGCCATGTTGTTGTCTCTGGTTTATGCATGAGCACAGAAGTGGAGTCCCCAGAGCTGTTTGGGGTGTCTCAGCTATTCTGGTTATGAAGCAAACAGAGAAGTTGAAGTGTTTTGCAGTTTTCTCTTGACCTGATTTTAAAACCAGGATGTGAACTCCTTATTTTTGGAGAATAAAAAAGGGAGGGAGGAAGAATGCTGTTCCCTGCCCTGCATTTACTTAGGAAGTAAAATGACTCTTCTGGTCAAAACAAGGAATCTTGAACATTTTCATGGCAGTTAAGTCCTTTTGAGAAAGATTTGGATGAAGTTTGTGCTTCAAGGACAGTGAACCTGGCTGAGCCTTCCAGCAGCTTGACAAAGCCTTTGTTACTTTTATGTTAATAGAGAGTTAGATGGGAGAGGATGGGATAAGGCTGAGTGAGGCTATTTAGCAGCACCTGAAAAGTTTGGAGGAGAAAAGGATTTTGGTAGGCTTGTGCATTCATTAGGACCTCTAGCCATGGATAAGTGACCATTGCTTTACCTGGTTTGTGAAGAACTGACTCGCTTTTCAAATGTTGGGGCTAGTTTTCTCCTAACAAAGGCCTTTGGCTTGAAGGTCTCAGTTGCCAGATGTACTAAAGTTCAGGTGTTGGAAAACACAGCCTTTGTTGTACAGACACTTTCAAGACATCTGTCCCTTACTCTGGTCGTGGCTGCCTCTTTGGCACTGCTCTGGGTCCAGATGGGCAAGTGAAGCCTGGCTCCATGCTGTTCCCAGTCTGGTGGTGGTGGTGCACACAAGCTGTAGTTGCCCTTGGGATGGTGGGCACCATCTTGCCCAGAGGAACCCAGTAACCAGAGAGCCTCTCGCAGCCCAGAGACTGGGCATGGTTGGTCAAGGCAGCCAGTCCTGTGGTGCCAGGAAAGTAGTGTTTGCGGCACAGTTGGAGGCAGGTAGTTCTGCATCAGACATACTTAAAATTACTGGATGGGTTGGCCTCCAGGACCAGGCTGTTTCTCAAGCAGCCCATTCATTCTCTCCTTCCTTATAACTAGAAGGAAATCAATCCTGTACTTGAGCTGTTGGAATAATTTCCCTGACAACCAAGTATGACATCTCAAGTAGAGCAATAAGAACCATAGAGGTCCTAGGACAGTCAGAAGTCTGCCCTGATCCCACCAGCCATGCTATGTGCCTCCAGCCCTTCTCTATAAGAGGAATTTATTAACCTTCTATAGTTATTTTTCTGTCTAGCTGCTCCTTGTCCAAAGTAGTCAAGGCAGCACAAGGCTGTGTAGGAATTGGGGTGAAACTGCTCATGCCCTTGAGGCTCTCTTTGGGGCTGGGCTCTACACCCTGCCTAGCTCTAGAGCCTTTGCATACACAGCCTCTTCACTGGAGTTGAATGCATCCCTGTTGCTGATTCAGGAGCAAACCATCGTGGTCAGAGTTCAGGAGATACTTTTGTGGCTCCAGCACTTCATTGAGGTTGTCCCCATTAGCTTGTAGTATTAAAAGGAAGTAAAATTTCAAATGTGTTGCTGGGATGGGGAGTCCTGTCTGCCGGCATTGTCCTACTGCCAGCCCTTCTGCTGACACACCAAGGTGTGACCAAGGGTATGCTTTGATTTGCCTCTGTGCACAGTGGATCATTTGGATCTTCATTCATACAGGAATGCCACAAGAGCTTGCTCCAGTTTGTTAAAATAACACATTGATCAACAATAACTCTTGAAAGCAGTGTGCTCCAGAAGCTGCAGTGCTGTATTATGTATAAAACATGACCCTGCAAAAACCAGCCTGTTCCTCTGTGGGCAACTTGTCATTCTGGCCATCCTTGAAATAATGTTCAAAACAAGGTGTCTCCAGTCCATTTAGCAGAGCCTGAGACTCCTTTAGATAAGAATATGACACTGGATGTTGTCAATGAGATCTTATTTGTCCCTTGGAACAGGAATTACTTACTTACAGATGTCAGCAGTGCCTCCTATACTGTGGGATTTAGCTGGAGATTAGCATGATTTACTTGGTTTAAAGGAAGGAAAAAAAATTCAAAATGCCAGGCCAAGCAATTTGACAAAACTTTATTTTTTAGCTGTATTGCAGTGACAGTAAGGAGCTCCCCCAGCCTAGGCTGACGCTTTCAAGTGCTGGTGGTTGTGTATATGTCACCCTGTCCTCCTTGGAGAGGAATGGAGGAGATAGAAGTAACTTTTTATGCCTTGTAAACAGGGAGAAATGCGATGGTTTTCATGATGACTGAATGATGTAAACTGGGGAGGGCTCAGAAGTTGTGTGAAACTTCAGCAAAAGCTGAACTATCTGTACTGTCCCATCACAATTGCATGTTTCCCTTGGGTGGAATTTCATACATTTCAAGGTAGTAATCTGGCACAACCAGCTAAAAAGTTGAATCAAAAAAAAAAAAACCAAAAACATTTTTCCTGCCTGTGGTATTCCTTGAGTAAAATATCTTTCATTAACCTTTTGTTCTCCATAGACAGATCTTGCATTCTTGATGGTTTTGCTGCCCTTTTCTGTTCCAAGATAAATTCCCCCCAAATAACAAGTGATCTCATGATTTCAAATTCTGTATTTTTTTTGAGCGTTGCACTTTTCTTTCCCCTCTGCCTTTTGCTGCCTGAACTTTTCCAGGGTTCTCTTTTTCAAGGCTTATTCTGCAAGATTTATTCTTGCAGCCATTTTAGCAAGCAGACTTGTGAAATCGAGTGGGGTTTTTTGTTTCTTTTTTTGCTGTGGGTTTTTTTTCCTGTCTCTGGACCTCAGGAGCCCCAGGTGTCAAAAACCTAATAATAAACACTGTCAAATCTCAGAAGGTGGTGGGAGCTGGTGACCCTGTGCTTTGTGTTTGGAGAGACTTGTACTACAATTCCAGGTGCCTGCTGCAGAGGTGCTTGCTGGTCTCTTAAAATGCTGTGCTGCACCTTTGCATATGATCAAGGCAAGGGGGTATAGGTTTCTTAAAAAAAAAAAAAAAAAAAAAAAAAAAAAAAAAAATTATTCCATTTTAGGCCCTAAAGCCAATGAAATCCTTGAGGTTCCTTATGGCTCCTCTGTTCTGAGTGCATTTTAATTTCTGTATACTAGCTGTAAAGCAGGTAACAGCAATGATCTTTGAAAGGCAGCATGGGAAAATTATTATGGTAGATACTAAAAAGTTCCCTAACCATAGTTTGGGGAGCTTTGCTGGGGCGTCAGGGGAGGATGCATCCTCAGCCTCACTCTGTAGGACCAATGTGTGTCTGTGCTTCGGTATGAAGTGTCTTTTCACACTTGATGGGCGCTCCTTGTATCCCTGCTTCCCATTCAATTTGCCTACATGCTGTCTATGAGAGAATTGATGACTTTATGCTGGTGCTCTGATACATTGTGCAGACTGAGTTGGAGTCTAATGGCTGAATTTCCTAGCTGAGCTGGTGAACAAGCCCCTCTGGTGTTGGGGGTGCAAGGTGGCTGTTATCACTCCAGTGTGGTGTTCTGATTCGGGACATTGCTGGTGTGGGTATAATAAATAACTTCAAGAGGGTGACTAAAATGCTGTAGGTCTGATGACAAGCTTTTTCCCATGTCTTTGTGTGGCGCTTCACATGGTGGTGCAGGAGCAGCGTACATGAAAATAAGTGGAGCTTGTCATTAGAAACAGTTCTCGTGTCAGGATGATGTTTGAACAGAAGTCGCGCCGAGCAGGGTGGTTAGCTGGAGAAGATGCTGGCTTTGATCCTGCCTCAGTCACCACTCGCTGTACCCTCTCTGGTAGCACAGCTCGCCTTGTTCCCAGGAAGGCAGATGAGGTGGCAAACAGTAGAGGTGCCTCTGTGTGATGGTTTTATGGGTGAGACAGTGTCCCCTTTCAGAAAACGTGTCAGTTGAATGCAGTCTGATGTTCATCTTGGTTCATGTCTTAGCTGAAGGAGTTGAATGACTTTTGAGGGCTTTTTGTACAGATGTGTCTCTTTGGATGTAGTGGTACCTGGACTGTCCTGATCCACACCAGAGGTCTGCAGCATTGCGGGGGGGTCCTGTCTGGTGGGTGCTATCACAAACATGGCAAAGGAAGGAACTATTTGTTGAAGACACCTGGGGTTGTTGCCTTTATCTCTCTGACAGTCCAGTTTGTCTTCAAAACTTGCTAAATTCTTGATCTTCGTGGTGGCAGTCTCTTCTGCTCTGGAAGAGAGGTCTCCAGACCGAACTTGTCATTTCTCTGTCATGTGCTGGACAGATAGCTGGCTGGGCAAGCCCTGTTAGTATTCCCGGGAGAAGGCTGGCTGTCTTCATCACTTGCTGCCTGCATTGTGGGCAGGCCGTGATAATCTGCACTGCTATTTCGTTTGCCCTGGGTATGTGTGGGATGTTGGACAGTCTGGGAGGCCCAGTGCTTACCCCCAAAGGGCTGTGACCTCCTGCTGCAGGCAGGATGTCTGGGCAGGCCAAAATCCAGCTGATTTCAGGCGACCTGCAGAGGCAATGTTGACGTAGGGCAGCCAGGTAGATTATACATAAAGAGGTATTTCCTTTCATTGAGAAGATTTTATTCACTGTGTAGCTTTTTCGTGCCAAAACACTCTTATAGCTGATGAGCCAAACTTAGCTTGCTGATACCCTGATATGAATTGGGAGTAATTATTCTGATTTTGCTACAGCTGCTTTGATACACAGTAATGTAATAGAAGAATGGAGCTCTATGATAAATAGGGCCTTAGCGGGGCAAGAAGAGCAGCAAACTGTGGACCTGGACCACACCACTCAAAAGGAACCTTCTGACCTCATGAGGTAGCCTTAGTTAGTACTTTATTATTCTTGCAAAAAAACAGGTATCTCCTATGCTTTCTCCTCTGGATTCTTGTCCAAAGGTTTCCATGCTCTTTGTATGCAAGTTAGACCTTGTATTTCACCAGGTGGGATAGCTACAAGCGTCTGGGGTGATCTGTGTGCCCCAAGTTTGTTACCTCACTGAATTGTGACAGGCTGATCCCAGCTCAGTAGTAGCATAAGTGAGCTCAAAGAGATGATCGGCCAAGGTGGACATCCAAGCCCTGAAGGCAGGGCTGCAGGCATGCTCTTCCACAGGATTCATTCGGCACAGCCCTAGCAGGGTTTGCATGCATGTGCCGTTGCAAGAGCTTTGTTTATTGCTGTAATGCTGCTTGGTCTCTGCTCAGATGGACTCATCCTGCATGATGTTGTACCAGCAAAGGCGATGGTACTTCCCAAGCCTTTATTTTGCAGTATTACTTAATTCCTTGTTTTGAATGCACTGGAAGTGTGTGAGTCTCTCTGATCCAAAGCTATTGAAGCCTTTGGAAAGTCTCTCAATAGTTTACTAGTTCTTGGATGCAATTCTAGCTGTATATGGAAAATTTGAGAGCAGTCTGCCAAACCACTGCAGATTGGCCCAAAGTCCACAAGCAGGCGTTCTCTGTTCCCTCTCATAAGCCTGTCCCCCCAGCATCTGTGAAAAAGGCAGGCCGAACCAAACTGATGGGGTTTGAAATGTGCTGTGTTCTCCAGGTGCTTCCTCTTCCCTTTGGCAAGTTGGATGTTTTCTATAGTAAAGAGGGTCTACCCTTAGCGCCAGCAGCTCTCTGATGAGCAGAATCTCTGGAATGTGAAATTCAAGAATTAAATCCCTCCACATTCGCAGACATTCCTGCCGTCCATCCAGGCCAGCTCTGGTCACAGCCGTGTCTCTCTTGCTCTTACTAATGTGTAATGCTGAAAATCCTGAGCTATTTTTGCAACTACAATTAATCAAGGAAGAATACTTGTTTGGTTTTTTTTTTTTTAATATAATATTCACCTGCATCTTTAGGGAGGAGAGGGGTTATTGAAACTTCACTTCCCTGGGTGTCTTTGTCCTGTGGTTGATAATTATTTTTAAACTGCCCATCATGTTGTGGGTTGGGTTGTTGTAGAGTTTTTTGCAGTTGTCAAAATGTCAATTCTAATGAAAGTCTCCACAGACATGCTGTACCTAAATGATTTAAGCCTTTAGGCTAAGCAGGCTGCCGATAGCATTTTCAGATGAGTCAAAGGTTTGTGTCTTTTTTTTTTTTTAATATATTTTTCTTTGGTTGGAATGTCTTCATCAAAATTGGTTGTCGAAGGTTTTTTCTTCCTTTTTAAAGGCTAAGCTGCTGCCTGTCAGCTCTCCACAGAGCTGTTTGGAATTCAGCATCTTACATGGCAGTCACATCGGGGGAAAAAGGAAGTGCCCATGTAATAACAATAATTGAAAATTAATAGTAGATTAAATTAATACATAATTAGAAAACACTAATGCTCCCTGCGAACAAAGGCTGATTCCTATAGGAGCCTTATGAATTGAAGAGGAAAAGTATATGACACTTTCCCTGGGCCCTGTCTATTCCAGCCTGCAGATCATTAAAGCAATTATAATTTCACAGAGGTTTGATCTGGAATTGATTTCTTTGTGATAATTCAATTTAGAGGCTTGCTTCCTCCAGGGTAGAAAATGACAGAAGATGAAGTGTATAAATCCTTAGCACTGTCCGCAGGCACGCGTGAAGACTGGCACCCAGCCAGCAAGGGTTTGCTCTGAAGAATTGTCTTCCTTTGACCGCCTGGTTGGAGTATTAGACCTCTTAGTGCTTAATTACAAAATAATCAATATCAGCTTCGTGCCAGTCTGTGTTGTAATAGGGGCTGGGTGGGAGGTGCATAGGGGATGTATACTGGGTTTGTGTCCCTTCATCCTTGCTAGGGAGTGTATCAAAAATCTTTGGCCATCTGTTCCACAGCCCACGGTGAAACCTTGGAAGACAATTCATGAGGGTGTTCTACCCCCTGAGCCAAACATGGTGTTTCCCAGCCTGTTGGCTGCTTTGGGCTCATCCTGATCAGCAAAAGCCAAGATAACCTTGTCTATAGCTGGTAAAAGCAGAACAGTTGGCCCTGATGATGCAGGGTTAGCTTTACCCATGTGCAAGGTGAATCTTCAGGTTCTCTAGAACTAGGGCCACTGGTTCAGCCTGGCTTCCCCTTGCTCATCAAGGTGTTTCTTTGCTGGGTCTAGCAGGAGTTCTGCTGGCTACCTTCACTTGGTGGGTGGGGTGGGATGGGCATGCTCTGCTGCGTGGAGCAGGGAGTCAGGGGGCTCCACTGCACACCCTGCCTCCTTCCTGGAGGCTCGGTGAACAAAGCTGTTTTAGAAGGCTCTGCAGAGGGACTGCTGGTCTCCTGCTTCCACGTGGCTTCTTACAAGACTGCCAAGGTGGAGACACCTGGTATTTTCAGGCATAGGAGGCAGCAGTCCTGTCCGTGCCCGTGTGCCCCAGACCTGGCGGATTGTCCCGAGCAGCTCAGTACCAGAGGAGATGTGCACGATGGTACGAGAGAAGCCATGCAGGGAATTAAATGCTGTGTTATGTGGACCGTGCTGAAGCACCATGTGTGTGTGCACTGGTGGCTGTGCCACTGCAGCACTCTGCCATAGTGTGTGCCTGGCGCATGCATTGATGCATGTATAGTCTGATCAGATAAATAGCGTGTGTATCTTGTGGCTTAATCTTTTGCTTGACTCTTACCTCTACCATCTTCAGATAATCCGCTCTTACTGTAAAACAAAGACGTGTGTAGGATGCCTCTTTCCACATGTGTGAAGTCATCTGCTCTGGTTTGGAGTGGGATGCAGCAGGGGAGAAGAGCTGCCTGGGTCGGGCATCCCCGCATGCCATGGAGTAGCCACGCTGGGATGCAACAACGTGCTGTCTTGCTGCTTTGCTTGGGACAGAGCAATTGACTTGCTGGTGCCCAGTCACGATGGGCTTGTGAAGGCTTATTTTGGTAGCCAGACCTGGGTCTTGTGATCAAACAAGGGGAGAGATGAGGAAGAGGAAGGGAGGAAAGAAAATAAAGCAGAGGACAGCAAAATACACCAAGGCACAGTGAATCCAATGCAGCAGGGAAAATTGGGACCTCATGAAAAATAATGATAAAGTTTGCTTAAGCAACTGCTATGCTACATGGCTCCCCTCCCAATTAGGCTGCATTGGTGGCTTGTGGGAAGTAACGCAGCAGCTGAAACTAGTACAGGCAGAAAGAAATATGCCCTTGTTAATTTGCTTTCTTCTTGGCCCAACACAACATTTAGTTTTTATTTTGTAGCTTTGTGCACAAACACCCTCCATTTCCCTGATCTCTGAGGCTGTGTGTTTGGGAATCCTGGTGGAACAGCTATATGGGCTGGGGTTTTGTTCCTGTGTATCAAATTGCATTTGTTAAAGTTGTGACTTCAGTTGTTGTTCCATTTCAGGCCTTTTTTTTTTTTTTTAAAAAAAAAAAAGGAACCTGTTCAGAAGAAGGGAGAGAAATTAAGAGACTTTTAGCTTTAATTGCATTCATTAGGCTTGGTGGTGATAATAAGAGAATGTCAGGGAAAGATGAATAAAAAAATCCATTATTTCAATCAAACGTAGGCAGGAAGGGTTTGTGGTTGGGTTACGTAACGCTTCTTCACAGTAGCGAGCGCTTATTAAATGAGTGCGTTTATTTTGATCTATCTTACCTCTATATTTAGTGAGGGGGGAAAAAGCCATCTCAGCCCTGCAAGAGTTGTACATTCAAGCTTTCTCCCATGACTACTGTGGGAGCACGGAGAGGCAACATCCCACTTCGGTCCCACGTGGTGGGTACTGTTGATGTAGGGAGCTTGTGGGGCTGCTCTGCTCTCCAGGAGCTTCCCCCAGTGCAGTTACTGGGAGGGCACAAGATGCTTCCAGTCTTGGGGTGATGTGGGAAGCCCTAAGAGGGGATCTCAAGCACCTGAGCCCTTTGATTAGGGGTTATTGCTGCTCCCAGGTGCCAGATGAACATGGAGAGGTGATGTGATACCCCATGGGGCCCCATCGCACAACACCTCCTTGTTATGATCCAGCAATGGGACTTGGGGGCTGGTTTTTGTGAGTCACAGAAGTGCAGTGTATCCCAGTCATTAAGAAACCAAACTGTCTGGAGCTGCAGCAAGGAATTTGGAGGCTGAATGTCCTCTGATGTAGAGGTGGACATTTTTTCTCATCTCTTCTGGATCCCTTTGAAGAAGTCTCCCTCCCCTTCACCCCATGGGCTGTAGCCACAGAGCAGTTGTCGGGGTTTAGCCCCAGCCAGCAACTAAGCACCATGCAGCTGTTCACTCACCACCACCACCACCCCACCCCCCCCCAGTGGGATGGGGGGGAGAGAATCGGGAAAAGAAGTAAAACTCATCGGTTGAGAGATAAGAACGGTTTAATAGAACAGAAAAGAAGAAACTAATAATGATAACACTAATAAAATGACAACAGTAATAATAAAAGATTGGAATGTACAAATGATGCGCAGTGCAATTGCTCACCACCCGCCAGCCGACACCCAGTTAGTCCCTGCCCCTTCTCCCCCAGTTCCTATACTAGATGGGATGTCCCATGGTATGGAATACCCCGTTGGCCAGTTTGGGTCAGCTGCCCTGGCTGTGTCCCCTCCCGACTTCTTGTGCCCCTCCAGCTTTCTTGCTGGCTGGGCATGAGAAGCTGAAAAATCCTTGACTTAGTCTAAACATTACTTAGCAACAACTGAAAACATCAGTGTTACCAACATTCTTATACTGAACTCAAAACATAGCACTGTACCAGCTACTAGGAAGACAATTAACTCTATCCCAGCTGAAACTAGGACAGCCCCGAGCTGCTGGTGGTGAAAGGTCTGATGAGCAGCAGCCCACCAGTGTCTGCAGAAGGTTTCTGGAAATGGGAATTTGTCTGTAAGATTTTAATGCTTCAGTATCTGACATTTTGACAGGAACATCTGACATAGTGAAAGTAGTAGTCACAGAATAAAAAATTTGGTGTTTTCTACTTCAGTGTTGGGTTTTGCAGTACCATTCTGGAACACATTGCTGGAAGTGTCAATAAAATAATACATAAAAATAGGGGTTATTTTAATAGTTTGAAATACTGGTTCAAAAAAATCAAACCTTTTTTGCTTTCACATTTCCCATTGGGAGAAAAAAGCATAATTGTACATTTTCTTTCAGGGAAATGGAAACAGTTTTGTTGAGGGTTCTTTTATTTTTGTAAAAACCTCAGTTGTCAGGGGTTGCTGCACACCTGGGTGGTGTGACTTGGTCTTTCTCTGATCTGCATTGTTCAGTTGCAGTTGTGACTTCTTGTTTGACAGAACTGGCATCATCACTTGCTTTGCTCTCTATCTGCTGCTCCTTCCCAGGAAATAACTTTGCTGTTCCTGCAGTTTCCTCCTCACCTACTAAACTTTTTTTTACTTCTGGGATATGCTTAATCTTTTAAGAGCTTCCTCTTCTTAAAGAGAAGAGGTTAATATGATACAGCTAACATCTGTACTTTACATGGCTAAACATTTTGACTGTTCTTGGTGACTCGTGTTAGAGCTGTTGGGATCTGAATGAGGGGGGTGATGTCTGCTGGTCTTGCTGTAGGTGCTGTCACCTTTTCTGAGCAGTTGCCCCTCAATAATAAAAAAATATTTCAGCTTTATTGGCATTTTTGTGCACTTTTTGCAGAGCTTTCCCTGTTTCTCTTTCCTTCCACTCCTCCAGTGAAAGTGGACAGAACGGGACCATTTCTTTCTACTGGTGAAATGCATCCAGAAAAGGAATTTTGGTCAAATCCAGGTACGTTGCTGGTTTTAACATTCTGTAGTGTCTGGGTAATGGTAGATTTGTGGCTGCCCCTGCTAGGGTCAGGGTCTTGGCGTGCAAAGGGCATTATTAAACTCGGGTTGTGTCCTGAGCAAGTTATACTTGGAGTAGGTGGGATAGAAAGAGGTGATGAGTGTCCATACTTCCCCCCCCCCAATCAATAAGCAGTGGAGACCCAGAAGTTGTTCCTGGCTAGAGGATCTCCTGAGTCCTGGGCTGTAAACACAAGGCTGGTCTTTCCTCCTCAGCTATTTGCAGCTGTGCATGTTGTCACCCACATAAAGGATGAAAATGGATCCCAAAGGGTCATGGAGGCACACCTGGAAAAGCTACTCTGAGACAGATCATTTTTTATCCGGTGTCAGGATGAACTTGTATGATAACGAGCTCAAATATATTAGGAAAATGTTGCTTAAAGTATCTGGGTCAAATTGAGCTAATTGGATGTAACCTCACTAATTCAATACCCCAATTAATTTGCTGTGCTCTGAGAAACCTGTGGGAGGGCTGTGCTTTGCTATTCTCTGGTGTAGGGCACAGCCCAGCATTTGATTGTGGAAAAGCAGCCAGACATTTGGCAAGGACTTTGGGACTAAAATGAGTGATGGCTTTACACATATAGCTGCCTGGGGCTTTAAAGTAACTACATCAAACATGCTGTTTCGTGAAAGCCAAAAGGTTGGTGGCTGCTTATATATGAAATTTGGGGAGGCTCTTAGCTCAGAGGCTTGGATCTTGGTGCGCTGATCAGATGTTAACTCAGACTGGACCCTCCCTAATTTGGGAATGGGATAAGCACAGTACTGCCCCAAATACTGTCTTGAGCTATTCCAGATTTTTCAGCCTAGAAATTTGCTGTGATAAGAAGCTGTCATTGTACGGAGGAATGGTTCTGACTCTGCAGAGGGGCTCACGTTTGTGAGGACCAATGCTCGCAAGTGCGAGTCCCAAGACTCGTCTTGGAAATTCAGGTGCTTGGGTGCAGTCCCTTGCTTTGAGGCACCACGGTGTTTTTTGAATACTGCAGCTGAATCTCAGGCAAGTGACGTGCACACAGATTTTTACCAGTGCCTCCCTCAAGGCCAGCAAGTCCCACATGCCTCCAAACCTTTTCCTCCCATGCGTGCTTGTACACACCCTGCTATACAGACCAGAGAGTAAGCTAGTAGGAATATGCCCTTTGCTGTTGTATTCACAAGCTTTGTTTGTTTCCTGTGCGTTTGGGGGGTGCATGTATGTGTTGGATCAAAAAGAGATATTGTGCTGCTGGAGGCAAGGTTTGAATTTGATTCCATCACCATTTGCTAAAATTAGAGCACAGTGTGTTTAACGAGAGATCCCTGGGTGAATGCCCCACACCCAGCATCTTGGGGGAATAGATGTGATATTCCTAGCTTTACTGACATGCTTGCCTTGCTTTGACCCCTTGATAAGGCACAGTCTGGTTACAGTTAAGTGATCTGAAGTGCTGAGCTCCTTTTTAAAACTGTTTGAAGACAAGGAGAATTAAAAGATTTTAGGTTTAGGGGCTGAATCCTGCCTCTGGCTGGATGGAAGGTAGCTGAGCTTAGAGAATTTGGGGTAGATTAAGGGCAGCAGCTCGAGGACCTCACAGGGATGTTCAGGTCTCTGCTTGTCACAAGGACAGAGTTGGGAGAGGAGGTAGAGCTTCTGGATTTAGGAGCTGGGATCTCAGCTGCTGCCTGCGCTCTAACAAGGGGAAAAGAAAGTCTTGATTGCTTCCCTTCTGCGTGCAGATCCATCCTCTTGGACCAGTCTGGATCACTTGACAAAACCTCTTATCACAATTCACTATGACCTTGTAAAGTGGTCGCTTTAGAGGGTTGCTTATAAAAGAAGCAGCCCCATGGGATGCTGCATGTGCCCTGCCTCTGCAGGGCAAGGAGCTGAGATGGCTGTAGCAAGTGAGCACTTGTGTTTGCTCTGCCTCCTGCTGCCTTCTCGCCACGCTTTTCTCCATTACCTCTCCCTACCAGGCTTTTCTGCCCCCCAGACATCTTCTGTTTTGTGAGTCTTCTCTTCTTGCTTTATGGTGGGCATTTTTATGTTTGCAGGCAGGAAGGTGGCTTTGCCAGTCACAGGGATCTCTGACTTAAAATGTGGATACAGATTCATCTGTGGTTCAGCAAGCCATTGCCCTGTTATCTGGCAATGATCAGTCTGAGCCCCATAGAAGCCTGTTTTTTTGGTGTCACAGAGGACTTGCAGGCTCCTGGTGTAAGGGAATTGCTCATCTGCACAACTTGATTTCTGGCATGATGGAAAAACACACATTGGAGGCTGCTGAGCTAATAGACTGGAGTGATGATGATACAGATATGTCTGGCATCTTCGCAGCATTTCTGCATCACTGATGAGACAGGCAGAAGATCACAGGAAGGTTTGAACTAGACTGGCACAAAAATCACCAGGAAGTACTCTGCTCTACTGCAGATTTTAAGAAGATGTTACAGCCACAGTTTGGGTAAAAAGAAAGCTTAATATTGGATGATCTTTAGAGTCCTGGGCAAATGTAGCAACATCTTCCCTATTGCAAAGGGGTAATGCGGAAAGCATCTTTCCTATGAATGGGAAGAAATAACAAAAATAGTTTCCAGGTCTCAGGAAGCTGGTAGGGTTGCTGTGGACCTCTCTGGGTCACAGAGGAGACATGGTGCAGCAGCCAGAGAAAGCGTGTCAAATCTTTGATCTTTCTTCCTTCCGTGAGCCCTGGACTGGCCTTCAGGTGCTTGTCCGTGCACAGCAGTGCCAATCATTCATTGACTTTGCTGTCTGACACTGTCTAATCTATGTAGCAGTCTAACACAGAAGAATGTCTAATGCATTTTCATTTTTGTCCAATTTTGAACTGGCACCATGGTTTATAAAGCTTCAAAGTTGTTTTGTGGTAGCAGAGAGAGAGAAAAAAAATCTTGCAGGTCCACATGCAAGGATGGATACTGATGCCAAAGTGCTACCACATTTTGTATCATAGGACTTGACTGTGGCCAGTAACATGGCATTTAAATCAGAAAAGAGGGGAGCAGCTCTAGTGATTTTAAAAATTTCCATTGTCCCAGTGCCTCATCTTTAAATGAAACTTATACCCACATGCACTAGGATTTTATTTTGTTTGGGTTTTATTAGAGTAGGAAATAGCTGTATGTCCATAATTGTTATTCCTCCTGCCCATACACCCCAGGAGGGAAGCCAGCCTTGAACTGCAGTGGTGGTTGTACGTAGAAGAGACTTTGTGCCCAGTGAAAGGATGGGTTGAGGAACTTGGCTGAGCATAATGCCTCATGGAAACTTTTTCTCATTGAAAGATGATGCTTTTTTTTTTTCTCCTTCAAGAGGAGGGGCAGCAGAGACAGCAGGCTACCAGGTGGGTGACAGGGATGCTGTTGTGGTGGCACCTTTTCTGTGACTCTGGGGAAGGTCAGCGCTGGACTGTTGGCAGGGGATGTTGCATAACAGCTGCCTTCTCAGTCCAGATACGCCTCCGCAGGTGAAGATAGGGCAGCGTATGTCATGCTTGCAAAGTGTTTTGGGCTCCCTTGAAATGAGAGGCATAATATGAAGGTAAGATTGTATTTAATATACCATGTTTAATGGCAGGACTTTCAGTGGAGCCCAAGTATCTTACTGACTTGCATGTTAATGAATTCCAAGGGTATTTGATCACCTGCCTTCCTTAGGTGTTTTTGAAAAGCCAAGCGTAATAGCAGGAGGGAATGCAAAAGGATAAGCCATGTGTAATGCCAGCAATAAAGATTGGTGCTGAGGCCTATACACAGATATTTATCACATAAAGATAGGTGGCTCTATCTCTCCTCTAATGTATTCTGCAGTATGTTTCATATGATCTAGCTTTAGTACCAATAAAGTTTGTTTTAAGTGGGATTCTGGGAAAACAGGCAGAAAGTCAAACATAGCAAGAACCTGCCCTTTTCTGAATAGTGATGTCCTGTCCTTGCTGGGAGCAGGCATGTTAACTCATGGTTAAAACAGGCCTGTGGTCCTGCCTTCCTCTGAAAGCACAGGGGTGTTGGAGAAAAGGCTCCTCCCCATACACAGAAGTAGGAATCCCAAGTTGACATTTCTGCCTCAACAAGACCTTTACATTTTCTAAATGGCATGGATCTGCTTAGCTGCATGAATCAGAAATACTTTTCCAATCTGTTTTCCTCTTAAGCCAATGGGAATGGGAAATCAATTTAGGACAAATTGGGCTAAATCTAAACCAGGGGTGATGCTCTTTGAAATCAGGGAAATGCTTATTTAAACCAGGTAGCTTGAGGACTCTGGTAAAATTGCCAGGCCCAGTGTGTGCTGGGGGCTCTACTTTGCAAGAGAATGCTGAGGACCAGCACGCTGCCTGTGCTGCCAGTGCCTGCCTGTGCCCTTCCCTGGAGTAGCTGCCTCCCTGGCCTGCAGGCAGGGCAGCAGAGAGGCATTAACCCTTTTGTAGGCATCTCTAGCAGTATCTAGGTGGGATCAGCTGTGTTTTTCTAGGTACAACCACACTCTAAGCCAGACACAAGCTAGGACAGTTTGTAGGGCACTGAGCTGCTGCTAATGAGCCCTTGGACAGTGTGTTAGTGTGAAGCCAGCATGTCCCTCTGCATCCCCTGCCTCTGCCCTGGCATCAGTCTGGGCAAGTGGAAATCTGTAGTGTATCTCACCAAGCAGCTGCAACCTCACTGAGGTTTTGTAGTGGGGAAGCTGCTGTGGGTGAGTGGGGAGATAGCGATGCTGGAGGAGCTGGATTCTGCCAGTGACTTCCCTCTGCTGTGGCCCGAAGGACTGGGGCTTCTGCTTCCCCCATCTCCAGAGCGAACAAAAGCATCATTGCTCCAAGCTGGGAAGACAAGAATTTGTCTTCTGATGTAAATCACTGCCCCCCCCACTGCTGTTTTGCCCCAGTGGTTGGTTTGTTTGCTGTCTTTGCAGTAGAGGAGTCTTTAAGACCACTTCCAAGCATAATGGGATCATTTGATGCAGGAAGCTGCACCAGCAGTTTGGGGTGGGGAAGCTCAGCCAGATGCATTATCTTCCTCATCCTCTAAATGCTCAGTTTCCACATCAGAGCATGTGCACTGCACTGCAGGTGGGTGAGGTGGGTGAGCTACCTCTGCAAAAAGAGCACTCACCAAGTCCTAGCCAGGAAGACCTTGAAGTCTTAAGGCAAAGAATAACTATTTGGCAGGGGACCCTTGGCCTGACTCTGCACACCCCCATGCTATGCAGAGCAATAGTTTTACACTGACATGCCTTGTTTCTGCTTGCTGGATTAGGCTGTGCCATGTATGAGTGCACTGGCTGATCCTTCACCTTAAGGTTCTTGCAGTGACCTCTCGCCAGCTGGCTGTTGTGAAGCAGCAGTGGCATGTGAGGTGCTGGGCCCTTGCATCTCCTCCCCTGGCATCTTGGCACAGAGCTTCTCACAAAGCCGGCAGGCTGGGGACTTGTGGAGTGGGTTGGTGTGTGCTGAGCCCTTTTTGGAGGATGCCACAAATCCCACTGGTGTCTGGGGGGTGGTGAAGGCACTTACTGCTTCTGTCTGAAGATTAGCACAATCCTCAGAAGCAGATATCAGCATGTTTTCTCTCTTGGGACAGGACTGCCCAGGAAAACAGATGTGACTGTAGTCCATGAAAAGCACAGATTTCTTACCATGGCTGGCGGGGGTAATCCCAGAGTGGATTTTGGCTGGCAGTAACCATTACCATAGCTAGCCATGGGTGCAGCCTGTACTTTCTCCTGTAAGTTAATTACTACAATGTTATACCTCTCCATCTTGCTGTGACTCTTCCATTTTGCCATGTAGACACATGCTTAGCATCCTTTTCGTTTCCTGAAGACAAAACAGTGATGGACAATCTCCTCAGGAGGGGATGGGGAGCAGAAGGAATCATGTCAGAACCCCCATGGAGTGGGTCTTCCATGTCTGCTGGATGCAGAAGCAGAACCCAGTGGGTGGTGACATGTTCTCATTAATCCGTAGCACCTCCAACTAGTGCAAGGACACAGGAAGACTGTCATTGGAGAGATGACAGTGGGGGTGCCTCTCCTGTCCCACTCTGAGATAATATTTCCAGGATCCGAGCTCTTGTCCATGCATGCGGTTGCATAGCCCTGTGTGAAGCACTGCAGTGAATGGTGATAACTTCCTCTTGCTATGTGCTGAGGAGGAGTCTGCAAAGCAGGGGTGCCTGAAGTAGGGGGTTTGGGGGAAACTGGGGTGTTGGCAGAGCAAGGAGGAAGGTGCTGGGGCTGTTCTCTTAGCTGGGTTGGTGTTAGGAGCTGCTTTGGCAAAGGAAAGAGCTCAGGACCTGAGATAGGTGTTACAAAGTGGTGGTAGATACTTTGTACAGGAGAGAAGCTCATGCTTGGGGTGCTGCCTAAACAGGACCCTCTCCAAAACGTTTGTGTGCCTCGGGCTGTCCCCTCTGTGCACCCAGCTGCCTCCATCTGTCTTGGCAAGGAGAAACTGTGTGTGTATGTCAGTAAAGTGAGCCCGGAGAGCTCAGCTGAGAGCTGCTGACCAAGCAGGGGACAGCTTTAGTTGCCTCGCGGCTTTGCTGACCCCGGCCGAACTGTCTGGTCCCCTCACACATTGCCGCTTATGCAGAAGAGAGTGGTTCACCCGTGGGACTGTCGAAGTGCAGAGCTGGATTTGGAGGCACGGAGTTGCTTTTGCTGCTGCTGTGCGATGGAGGATTCACACCGGGTCACTGAATGTTAACCGTCTGCACAATCTGCCATATAGTTAACGGGCTTTGTAAGCAGCTCATGTTTTGGATTTTGTGAAAGTTTTGAGTTGCTTCCTGGGCAGTGCACCATGCAGAAACTGGGGGGGGAGGGCTACAGTGATTCCTACAGCAGGACTTGTATTACAGACAACACACATGGTATGCTGAAAGAGGGGCTGATGTTTCCTTCAGAGGGCTGTCATTCCCTGTTTGCTTTCAGCAGAAGGATATTCAGGTAGCAGGGGACATTCTACTGCCCTTCAGAAAAGCCATTTTTCTCCAAACAGTTAAAATTCCCTGCATGTTTGCCTGTTGTTCTGCAGCCTAAGGACTGCTGTCATTCAGGCATCCCATGGCCAAGAGGAAAGTCCTGCCATCCCAATACAGTTCTCATAATCTCTATAATGGAGCAGTTTAGGTAGGAGGGGACCTTTGGAGGTCTCTGGTCCAGTTCGAGTTGTTGCAGGAGCTGAAGGAGATATGTCTGGACTGGGGCGAGATCTGGGAATGGTGTTGTAGGTAGGCTGGTCTTCCTAGCTTGGGTGGACTGGTGTTTCACAGCATACTAGCAGAGGGCTGCCTCATGCTTGACCCATGGGGTTTCTCCTCATCGGGCTTCTATCTCTATCCCAATGGTCCTTTTCCAAGGATCTCTCCCAAAAACTCCCTCTGAGCTCTTCTCCCCTTTTCAGCCTTTAGGGTGTAGTAACCCCCCTCCAAACATCCCTACTGGTAGGCAGCACATGTCCAAAACTCTTGAGGGTCTTCATCTGCCATGCTGTACATAACTTCGGAAAGCAATGCTCAGTTTGCTCATCCTTTTTGGATGATGTTCAGCATCTCCATCATTCTGGAGCTGTTGCCAGCACTCCCTGCTTGTGCTGCAGGGCAGAGGGGGGCTGGCGCAGGCTGCCTTTGGCTAAGTGCAGGGATGAGGCTTTCGTGCAAGCTAGATCCTGTGATTAGAAAAAGACACAGACAAATCTGAGAGAGATGAAGCTGGTTTGCATCACCTTGGAGTAGTAAGTGTTCCCCCAGCAGCCATGGCAATTGCCAGTGACAGTATGTTTCCAGCACAGAAAAAAGTAAATCAAAAATGAAGCAAATGAAAAATTCCTGAGTGTGCTGAAACAGCAAATAAAAGATTACTATACTGAGCAAGGATTTTTGACAGGGGTACAGACAGGGAGAGACCTGTTCTGGTGGCCCTGTGGCACTGTCATTGTATAACACGTAGGATATGCTGTTGGGAGCGTGCATTTCTCCCAGAGTGTATAAAAAGCTGTCCTCTTCTAATCATCACCCACTTACCACCTTTAGGTAAATCAATACTTACTCATCATTGTAAGATCGTTTCATGCAATCAGTCAAGAAGAGATCCTGAATGAGGAGGTCTTTTTCATAAAATAACTTTTTTATCAAATTTGAAATGTTTGGAAAAAAATAGATGTGCCAGGAAAAATGGTGAACAGAAAAAATGTTCCACTCAAAAGTCTGTTTTGAAAATTTAACTTTTGTTTCAAATTTCAGCTTGCAATAATGTCTTTTTTCGATGTTTGTTTCTATTATTAGGACATCACAGTGAATCCAAGCAATTTGTGAAAGTGACCCTTTATTTCAGTCCTGGTCAGATAAAAACCATACTTTATATCAGAGGAAAAGCAGAAGATAAGCTGAACACCAGAGAGATGTAGAGTTTTGAAAGGTTGAGTATTTCAATATTCAGTCCTAGGTGCAACAGATACGTAAGTTCAAGGTCTGTCTCAGCTGTGCAGATCAGATTTCTGCTGGGACTGATTACTCAGCAGTGATTTGGTTTTTTCCAAACTAATTTCTGTTTTCCTCCTTTCAAAACCAGTCACTTAGTAGAGACTGTTTTGATGAGTAGTTTTGGACTACAGCTGAAATATTTCTGCTTTTAAGTGAAATGAAAATGAACTTCTGTCCTCAGTCAGTTTACTCTACACCTATACTTTGTTTACTAGACGAATACCTTATTTCTGTGTTGGGTGCCCTGTCATCTGGGGTTCAGCACAGTGATGCAGGTACTGTCCCTATTGCAGGATACATGTTCCCACTCACATCTTCAACTTGAGCTCCTGCCGCTTGTCCTTGTAGCTCTGAAGGTCGGCAGTCCCATTCTGCCCACCCGAGGAGATGGGGTCCTCTCCCAGCAGCTGGCTCCAGGGAGGAGCTGGCTGTCCCCTGTTGAGCCAGGGCACCCAATAAAGGTGCAGAAACCAGTTTCTCATTGACTGTTGGGAGACTTGCTTTGTGAAACATCCTGAACAAGGTGTAAATGGTATTATGTGGAAGAGGACAGACTTGGAACAGCTCATCTCATTGATGGCTGCCTGAGATCTTTGGCTCAACAAGCACTAGTTTTCAGGAGGAAGACATGATACACTGCGAGCAGCTACCCCGTGTACTCAGAAGCTGGATGTGGCTTCCTCTGCTGTGCCAGCCACTGCTCCAGACATGAGGTTTCTCCCAAGCTTGTTCATCAAGTGGTTTTGATGAAGAGCTCTCAGAGTTGTTCAGCTTCAAAAAATGTTTGAAATTCAAGCTGTGCTGCTTATTTGTGATTGGTCTGAGAAGTTAGAGGGTTTCTGAGAGTCACTTGGGGCTGTGATTGCAATGAGCAAATGAGCACTTCTAACCTGAAAGCTTGCAGGTGGGGAGGAAAAGTTTTATTCCCACAAACAGGCCTGAGAGAAATTTCAGTAGCAGGGACCATGTACCTAAGGGAAAGCTGTGGAATGGGAAGAAAACAAGATTTTGCTTCATAATTTGTCTCTCACCTGGTTGTGCAAATAAACATTTTGTTTAAATTAGCTCCAGACATGACTGCAAACATATATTAGGGGTCCTTCAAATGTTTTTTGAGGACTTTCTTTAAAGTGCTCCTTAATCAAATGCTCTTATCATTGTATTGTGAGTTGTTTGTATAATTGGTTCCCCTTTTTCCCACCCACCAGCACTGCTGCTTGAGAAGCACTTTAATGGAAAAACTCTTGAGGAGAAGGCTATGATTTTAGAGGCTTTGTCATCTCCACTGGTTAGAGCTGGTTTTTTTCTCTCTCGTCTAGCTTTTTTCAAATCCTGCTGTAAGTTATCACAGCTGGAGCTGAGCCAGAGTGTAGATGCTATTTTCTCGGAAGCTCTGGGCCATTTGGCCATCCGTGGCCCAACCAAGAGAAGGTGTGGGCCATCCCCTCCGGCTGGCCACCTCATCACCAAGCAAAGCCTGACTGCGTTGGCTGCACTGCCACTGCTTATGTGGGAGAAGTTACTTAAGGTGCAAATATTGCTCAGAGTAATAAGGCAGCCATGTGTAAATCTGATAGTAAAGCTGGTTGTTCTCTTGCCGGTAGCTAACTCTATGGCTGGGGGCCATTTCTTGTCTCAGCTTCATTTCCCCAGCTGTAAAAATAGTCTACTGGGAAAACCTCAGGCTCATCTCACAGGGGAGCATTTTCCTGTTGCTTTCCCCGAATGCTTCATGCTTTTGGTGTTTTCTTCTAGGGTGCAGAGAGCACTCAGCCTGTTACAGGTACCTGGCGCAGTGATGTGCCAACAGCTATCACAGAAGAAAGAGCTCAGGGAGCTTTTCTAAGCTGCGATGCTGTGGAGTGAGTCCAGATACTGCTCCTGGCTGTGCCACGAGGTGCTCTTCTGCCTTGGGGTGAATTAAAACAACTTTGGGTTTCGGTGTGCCCACCTGGCTGGAGTGCTAAAAGCATCTGTCTTACAGAGTATGTGGCAATGTCTAGGACCACCATGTGCTGGCTCTGAAAAAACAGACTCGTGATGTGGCACTGGACTCCCCGTGTGAACTGGTGAGGTGGTACCCGAGTGCCTGATAGAGGTGCAAGGTTTGCGTGGGCATGGCTGTCACCAGTGGTGTACCACCGATATGTCCCAGTTGCTGCCCTTCGTTATGGGCAATGTGCATGCTCAGAATTGAGGTACTCCCTCACCTGCCTGGGAAGCAGCAGTTGACACTGAAGTGGACAGAAGACCTGTGGCTGTTCCAGTAGGAGGGGGTGAGTACCTGACTTGGAGATGTCACTTGTTTCAGGGGTCAGGGAGTCATGAGACTGAAGGCAGTCAGTCTCGGTGAACACTTTGAGTCTTCAGTAAACATGGGGTCAGGGCCTTTCCAAACATGTATGGAGATGTATGAGGTTGGTGTTGCTTGCTACAGCGCTGTTATATGACGCACATTAAAACGGAGGAAAAAAATGTTGAATTTATGCTTTCCTGTGTCTGTCTTCTAGCTGATGCTTTCCCTGCTGCTCCATCCTTTGCTCCCTTAGTTTGTGTAGTGTACCAGTGGTGACCCGGTTAAGTCTGTTTGAGAGTCAGTGGGGCATTTTTAGCGGTTGGGTAAGGGCGAGAAGGCTACATCTGCCAAAGGGTCCCTGCGTTTGCTCATCAGAGGGATTGACAGGGGATGAGCAAAGCAGCAGGCGATACCACCTTGGACTTCCCTGCATGTTTTTGGCCAAGCACAGTGGACGTTTGCAGTGAAACACCATTGATTTGGTGGCAGGAGATTGAGGCTCTTGGTGGTCATTCAGAAGGTGACTTGTAGCATCACTGGGCTTTTCTCCTGCAGGGGCATGCCATCCATGTCTGTGTATGAGAAGATGTGGAGGCAAAATGTGTTTGAGCTATGCAGCATTGTTGTCAGTACAAGGGTAGGTGAAGTATTTAAAAATATTTGTTCAAGAAAGAGTGGATTGAGGAGAAGCTCTATTTTCAGGTATGCCTAAAGAAGAACAATCAGATAAACTTTTTATATTATAATGGGTTTACATTAATAGTTTCTTTGAGGGGTGGGGGGAAGCATCTTGGAATTAATAAACTCATCTCCTACAAAGCCTGTAGTACCTGGGGATCCATGAGAGAGAGAGGAGGATATTGCTCTAAAGAAGTGGTTGTTTCTGAAAGGGCAGTGCTGAGATGAGGTATAAGAAGATGTTTCTGACAGGAGGCCATGAGGGAACTCTGTCATGTGCACACATACACACAGGCTCCAAGATATATTTTTATATATATATATAAATAAATATAGCTCTTCATTCTGTAACTGGACCCTAAGAAAATACCACATTTGGAAAAAATGTCCTCTTTCTTCCATCTTGGTGATCGGATTTGATGGAAGGATGAAAGTACTTACATGCAAATGACCTTACAGAATTTTTTTCTTTTCTGATTACTAATGCCATAAGACAATAAAAAACAAACACCACCACCACCACCCATATTTTCCAGCTATTTGAAACCTCTGGCTGGCAGGGCAACTTACTTGTATATCAGCAGCAATGTCAATGGCTGCTTGTTTTAAGCTTGATCCATTCCAGGACACCTGAACGTTGCTCTCCTTAGGTCAGACCTAAAGAAATAAATGAAAGTATTTCTTCTTGTATGGCAGCCTCATGCCTGTTGCATCCCATGGTTGGGACAAGTCTGCTGACACTTAAACTCCAGAAGGTTTTTCTTCCAGTTGGATGTTCATCATGACGGTCAGGAGGAGCTAGAAATTATCTCTGAAGACTAGAGCAGCTAACCACAGCAAGCATGGCTGGATCAGCCCCTTGCAGTGGTGCACACGACTCTGGCTTGAAGGACTGCAAGGGAGCACCCAACTTGGGGAGTCTGGTTTTTCTGTCTCATAACTGCTCATGAAGAACCCCAAACATAAGCAACTGGTTTTTTTTCTTACAGGGAGCTTTGCCTTGGGAGAAGAGATGAGGGCTTTGTTGCTCGAGTGTGTTCACAGCCAGCTTGTGGCTGTTTCTCTGTGTGGCAGTCTCTAGCTCAAATGATTTTCTGTCTGGCCTGGTGCTTGGCCCTGTGGAAAGCAGCTGTATCGCCTCTCAGCTTTTGTTTGCTAGGATAAACAAGCCAAAAACAGGCAACTAATTTGCTTGATACTTCCCATTGATGCTTCCCAGCTGGTACAGCAATGGAGCTGGATCCAAATTGCGTGGGTCTGCACCCCCATCTGCCTGTCTGGTCTTTTTGCAAAAGCCTTCCAGTCTATTAGGCTTTCTCCAAATGACTTTTTCTGTATTTGGTATATGAATGCCCCATTCCTGTGTCCAAGTTGCAGTGGTGACTTGGGGACATTCCCTCTTCCTGGCCTCATCCATCCCAGTGAGCCTGTCTGGGTGTTTGGGACTGGTGCCTCCAGTGCAGCACCAGGGACTGCAGCATCAACCTCCTGGTTACCCTGGTTGGGCAGGTGAATATCGTGGCAGGGGAAGAAGATACCAGTAGGAATTGGTCATGATATTTTCCACTTGCTCTTGCCCGATTTCTACCTCTTAGCCATGCAAAATCTGCCAGAAATTAAGCATTATGCATACCTTGTGAAGGTCTCAAAACCAAAGATGTAATTTGTTTCAGATTATCAGTCAGCTCTGGGAGCTACAGAGAAATCTGTTGATGTCTTATATAACCCCATCCAAGCAATATTTTTTCCACTGTGTGAAATAACTCAGTGAATTTCTAATTACACAAATCTAATTAAAGGCTGAATGTAACGACTATGCCTAATCATAATGATACACCCATTTCATTAAAAAAAAAAAGAAATTGCTTGTGTACGACAAACCACCCAATTTAGTACAGAATTAATATCCACCTCTCCGGCTAGAGCTGTGCAAGCACCGGCTTGTGTGGGCATCCCTGGGAGGTCCACACGGCCAAGCTGAGTCTCCTGTGGCTGCATTAGAAATGCTGGCTCTATTCTGAGTAGGTTCTCAAGAGGTGTTTGTGTAAGATGGGGATGAGAAAGAACCCTCCCAACTGGCCAAAGCTTTGTGGGACTATGGGCCTGTGCACCATGACCAAGTGTCCACTGAACTGAGCATTTAGTGGATTTTGTGTCTGAAGCTCAGCAGTGGTAGAGCAGAAGTGCCTTTGCTTCATTTTCGTGTCAGCTTTACTTGATGATCTGATCTACTCTGAGACCAAAGTAGCATAAAAAATTATCCCACACTGGAGATCTTTCCTTCTCTTTCCTTCTGTGAGTTTTAGTGTGCCCTACCAAAGCCTGGAAGGGATGGCACCCATCTGATGAAAGCCTGTTTTGTAAAACTTCTCGGATCCGCTTTTCTGATGAGGTGCATCCGCTATCGGCAGCGAGATAAAAGCATATAACCACTGCAGTGGGCAGAAAACTGACACCAGCCATGCTGCCTGGGTGCCAGGCAGCTTGTCAGGCCGCTGCTAACTGATGCACTGGTCTATTGATTCTTCCTTTCAGCTCTAATGCAGTGCCCGATCTTACAAGAGCTCCAGCAGCATTCCTATCAGAAGGGGATGGTTTCTTACAGCAAGACATGGACCTTAATCCATGCAATCGAGTGCAAGTTGCAGAGGGAACAGCTGCACTTATAGGTCTGGAGTTTTCTATTAATATTTTTGCAGTGGTTTATTGCTGAAGTCACTCTTGCAAAAGCAACTGTGGCTTTATCCTTTCCTTACCTTGGTGAATGCAGGAGGAAGTTTTGTCTTGCAGCATGGAGACCATGCCCAAATTTCTGGCAGACCTGCAAGAATTCAGATATCAGAGGGGAGCCAAATATGGGACAGAGGGAATAATACCAGGGCAGTGAGGTTAAATAGATAGATTTTTTTCAGTGCTGGTCTCGAGTGTAAATCCATTGAGTTTAATGAAGTAAGGCAAATTGAATTGAAGAGCCCTGTATGGAAAGCTTAGCCTGGCATATAGCTGGTTTCAGAGGCTCCTCTTGGTGCTCCCATGGTGTTTTTAATGGCTGCATCTTGGTGTCAGCATTTTGCTCATTTACACTGGCTGAGAGGAGCTGAGCTCTGATGGCCGCAACCATTTTAACTTGGAACCAAGAAAGCAAACCTCCTCTCTTGTTTCTTTACTTAAGTACTTGGATATGTTTGTTCGTTGGGGTATGTTTGTGATCACCTGCAGTTATTCTGTGGACCTCTGGACCACTTGCTCTGGTGGGATTGCAAAGCCCCACAGGCTCGAGGCTGCACAGCCCTGAGCTTGCTGCATCTCAGCCCTGCATTTCTGCAGTTCCCTAGGAAGCCCTCCAAGGCATCGCAGTTAGTACTATCTTTTGGATGAGATGTCAGATATTTGTCACAGAAGCATTTGTGGCGCTTTGGCAAGCGTTAGCTCTGAAATCCAAATTAAATTCTGATACAGATCACTGTATCCTGCCAACCCTCCCCTGAGTTGAACTGGTGGGGGTTGTTTGACTTTCCAGCCTGAGCAGGGAGCAGGTGGGATGTGGATGTGTGCCAATGGCAGCCGCACAGCTCAGGTGGGACAGAAGGGAGGGCTGGCAGTCTCTGGATTAATGAGCCCATCAGGATTTGAGTGGGAGGTGATACACAGGTGGGTACAAAGTGGGTTTGCTAGAAATGGAGGATCCAGCCATAACTTTGGGGGCAGTGGAGATGTTCTCCCTGCCAGAAGGGTTGATGCCGGAGCTCGCAGGTTCTGTGTTTGTGTTGTGCCATGCCTCTCGCTCCAGGCAGGAAGGGGTCCCAGCCCTGGGAGCTGGCATGCTGGCTCCAACATGAGCTGTGACCTCTCAGGCCAGAGCTCTCTTGGACTCCCACTCTTGCCCACCTTGCATCCCATCTGAGCATCGTCCCAGCAGGCCCTGCCTCCCCGTGTGCTGTAACACCCACAGCATTCTACAGAGGATACTTTGCTGTGGAGGTACAAAGTGTTGGCTGTGCCTGGGTTTCTAGCAGAGGTGGCCCAAGAGAGAGGGTTGACCTGATGTCTTCTCAAGCCATAGAGATGCTTCACTGGTTTATCTCCTGCTGGCCTCAGAGTTTGTGGGAAGCCCATGTGTTTCATTACAGAAATGGGTCCGAGGGTTCAGTCATGAGCAGAAGGTCACCTGTCCTTTGCATCATTTATATCTGGCCTTCGTTAACTCCTAAGTGTCTGTCATGGGTAATAGGTCATACCCTGTCCATCCCCTGGCTGGTGATGCATTGTTTCATACAGCTAATTCAGCAGAACCTTTTGCTGCTCGTGGCCAGACTTCTGAAAGCTTCTTGAGTCTGCTTAACTCAAGCTTTGCTGTTCTAAATGGTGCTGACAGTGAGCAGGATGCCTCATCTTCCCTGCAGCCCCCCAGCCACTGCTTCCCGACACCCGCTGGGCTCTGTCATGGCACTATTTAACCTTGGTAAATGAAACTTCACAGGCGTTACTGGAGAAAAGGACTCTGCCAAGCAGCTCTCCCCTGGGTGTCATCTGTACTTCTGTTCTTGGGCTTTCCTTGTGATTACCCAGACTGCTCTAAGAGCAAGATGGGAGCAAAATCAGGCTGAGAAAACCTTAATCTTATCGTGGCTGTTTGCAACATTTTTCTCAAGCTTGGAGATCTTTGGGAAGAACAAAAGAAAGCTTTACAGACCACAACTTCCATCCCAGTTAAAATTCAAGTAAGGTCAGCCCCGGTACCCCTGATGTACACTGGGATGCACTGGTATACTGGTTATACATGCAGCAGCTGTTGCAGGGAAATCTGTTAGTGAGAGATGCTGTCCCAAATACAGCAAAATATTCCTTCAGGCATGTTTGTGTCTTCCTGCCCTTTCATAGTGAAGGACTTTTGGTGAAGACAAGATTCTTGTGGCAGGGAAGACACCTACCTTGGGCAAGGCTAATATCCAAATGGCCTGGCTGTTCCCATTGCCCAGGTCTCGGGGAACGTTTCATTCCTGTGTGGCCAATTCTTGTGTCTTATCAACCGTGGCCATCTGCAGACTGCTTGAGCTACCTGGGACGTGGCTTATTTCAGAATGGGTTCAAGGACCATCCTTGTCCCTTAGGACTGCCACCTGCCAGCCATGCCACCTTGAAGTTGTGTCCAGCTGCTTTTGGCAGGGGACCTTTTCCCTGGAGCTCTGGCTGGCCCTTTGGGCTGATGAAGAACCAAAACCTATCTGCAGCAGATGCCCAGGTCTAGTGCAGGGCAGGACCCCTGAGGAAGGTGCGGTGGGAGCACTTTGGGCAGCACAGAGCAACCCAATCCTGTGCCAGGCATAGGATATCTCCCATCCAACTCAAGCTGCTGATAGAGCCTCTGGGAGAGATTTTGGATCCGACAAACTCTGGATAGGTTTGAGCATGGACTCTGATGAGGCTTGGATCTAGAGCTCCCTGTTGTGATGGCAAGGGGGAGAGCCTTTACCAGAGCAGTGACTTCCATCCCTTGCCATTTTCCTCTGTTTGTGCACATTACCCTGGTTTATGCAGCAGCTAAAAATAATTGAAAGGAAGGCATGAGCCTGCAATGAGGGAAGGGGAGAGGGAACCCCTGTGTCTGCATGAGAAATTGGACTCCCTACAGCTGGCAGGAGCCTGTCCGTCACACAGGCAGCATGTGTGCGGAGGTTTTAGTCTCTCTTGTTGGATAGTCACTGGCTACATAAACAAACAGGCTCTGTTTTTGTCTTCAGTCACCTTACCAATGCCTCTTGCTAGCCTTGACTTTTTAGCTTGTCTCTGTATTTTTAGCTGCAGGACACTCTGTCCCCAAACCCAGAGAGGACCTGAGTTTTCTCATACCTTTCTAAACGTGTGAAGCCAGCTCTCGCCCTTCTCTGTGTCCCAATTTAGAAAAGGGGAGGGTGGCAGTGAAATTTATTCCCACTTGTACCGGTGTAGCTAAGCTGAGGACCTGAGATGTGAATATCTGTTTGCCCAGGAGTTTATTGATGGTTGTGCTGAATAAGAGTCTTCAAGAAAGGATGAGGAAGGCATCTCTGTGCGATGCAGCAACATAAGGGTAGAGGAGCCCTTGTGTGCAGACTGGTCCATGGTTACAAGGCAGGGACCCAAGGGTCAGGTCTGAACTGAAACTGTTCAACCGAGGGGCTTCTGCCCTGCGTGTGTCTCCATCAGCATAGCTGGCAGTAGTACATCTCTGGGTATCCATAGGTCCACATGGAGCAGGAACCATGGTGTGTGTGCTCATCCAGGACTGCATGTGCAGGTGCCAGTTGCACAAGACGTCTGATACCGTTGGGCTGGGGCAGGTTCAGCATGGGATGAACCCCACTTTTCTCCTTGAGCCTAGAATTGAGGGGGCCCAGTATGATTTTTCCTTCTATCTTTTATCTTGTTCATATACAAAGAAGTGGAGGAAAAAAAAAACATGCTTGATTGCATTCAGCAAAATGCAGTATTTCTTTGTAATTTACTGAGAGGAGGATGAGCTTGGGAGTTTATTCTCTTTTAAATAAAAGTACAAAATTATTTAGCACAATGCAAAATTAAATGTCACTTTGAATAAATGATCAAATGTTCTTCCATTTGGCAAGTACTGAAATGAGCATATGTTTTACTGTGTGGTAGTTGCAGTCATGCCGAATCCACCTTTGCATCCTTCTCTACTCATGCAGCAGAATCTACCTTTTCAGCCAGCTGAGCCCTTGCATTTACCTGGTCCTTACCTAGTCCCCTGCCCTGTCTGAGCATCTCCACCCTGGTCCTCATCACCAGCCTGGTGGGGCTGCAGGCTCAGCTTCTTGCCATCCTCTTTACTCTTTCTGCACCAAAGCCCTCACTCAAACGCTCGCTTAGGCATGGACTTCAATTTAAGCATCTGAACGGCTCCCTTGATGTAATTAAGGCTATTTATGTGCTTGGAGTTAAGTACGTGCTGAAGCGCTTTGCTGGATGGAGGCATAAAAGCACATGAGCTTCAACCGAGCAGTAAAATAGGTTTTACAAGGCACTGGGGGCTGCCAGCCCTGCTCCTCATCCCGGTGGCTGCTGGTGTAAGATGACCGGGGAATTGTGACAGCTCCCTGCCCTCTGTTGCTGCAGACTAAATGTCCTGAGGTCTGTTGTTTGCGCTGTGCTGATGTGTGTCCCTGTACGATTGCATGACCACCTTGTCCCCTGGATAGCCACTCAAGGTCACGGGCTGCTTTCTGATGGCTAGCAAGCCTGCAGCGCCTGTACTTGTAATATGCTATGGAGGTGCTGTTTTGGCTTGTCGAGGTGTCCCCCAGCGGATGGGATACAGGGGTGCTGGGAGCGAGTCCCAGCCAGGGTGCCCCTGCATCCCCATCCCCGCATCACGGGTGCCTTTGTGGGAAGCAACACGCAAGGGTGGCAGAGGGCCACTTATGTGGTCAGAGAGATAAAAAGTGAGACTGAGCAGATGCAGGCATAGGTTTTTCTTGGTGTGAGCAGGCTCATGCAAGTCCAGCTGCTCGCCAGGTCCCAGGGAGGATGGATCAGCACCATCAGGTGCTTCTGTTCTGGCAAGTTTGGTGACGATGGCTTGAGCTTGCCCTTCTTGTCCTCTGCCAAGAGGGGGTGGTGTGGGCTTATGCTATTATTCCACTGCAAACCAGGCTGGGAGAAGGCATTGCATGCTACTTGAGACTTAGCTGACTTTCAGTTAAAGCAGAAGTATGTACGTGTTTTGGGGGGCAGCCATACAGTTCCTTAACAAGAGGCTGCTGCTGGATTTGCATGGGCAATATTACCTGACCTCCCTGGGCAACCAGTGCTACCCAAGCTAATAATTCCCTATCTGAGTGTCAATCTGAACAGCTGAGATATTTTGCATTTTTTAATGGCTCTCTACTGTGCGTGAATTAATGGAAAAAATGGGCTGAAACTAAGATGAGAGTATTGAAGGGACAGAACGACAAATTGGTTTTAGAGCATGGCAGCAACAAACCCTGTCAGGGGTTCACCCACTGACCTTTATCTAAACAGAACTGTATGTAACAGATAAGAATATTTAACAGTAAGTAATGTCACATCAGCGCAGAGAACAAAATGAGTACGTCAAACAGGCAAGAAATCCACTGCAAATTACTCAAAAGAAATGTCAGCTTCTTTATATCTGCAACCTGCCTTGTGCTGATGGTGCTGGAATTAGACAGGAGGGCACGTGAGTAAAGAAGCTATTAAAAATGATTTAGGGACTGGATAATATATACATAAATGAGCGAGAGAGGCAGAATCAAGCAGAACAATGGCAGGTCTTCTGGACCAGAGTTGTGTAAAATCAAACGCTAAACTGAGCTGATAATTGATTGCAGGGATAAATGTGTATAAACCGGTTATCTCCACTGCTGAAGTTTTGACAGGTGGCTTAGGATTTCCTTTTCCTTTCTCTTCTGTCTCTGGGGGGTCCTGGTGCGCTGTGCTTTCAGCTAACACCTTTTGCCCTGGTAGCTGAGCCCCTGTCTATGTTTTATAGAGAGGGAGGAACTGTTGCTGGCTGGGGATGTTGAGGTGTTTTTCATTCTGTTTCCAATTTGGGGTTGTCCCAACTTCTGGGAGTTGCTCAGAGGGCAGCTGAGCTGGGATGCTGCGGGGATGTCTGGAGGCTGGCGTAGGTCTCTGCTCCCTCCAGCCACTGCTGTAAGCAGCGTCAGTGCTGGACAAGCGATGAAAAGCAAAGCGGTTTGAGCTCCAAGGGATTGCCTGTGTTCATGCCGCATACTGGGGGGCAGTCTGCAGTCCCTAATTTAATTTGAAAAGAATGATGGTCTGTGGATGTCCATTCACCAGTGGTAGATTTCATCAGTCCAGATGACAACAAAAGCTGAGTGAGGAGTTAACCCCCTCCTGATCTACTTCCTGCTGTGGAGCATCCCCTGGCCTTGCAGCTTCAGACCTGGGGTGGACTTTTGCCAGGGTAACTAGAGTAACTGCCTACTCAAACAATGGTGCAAAACACACCAGGGCTTGGGAAACGCATGTGCCTGATGCCGTTATCAGTCCAGGCCCGTAGATGCAGTACGCCAGCTTGAAGACTTTTCATCAAGCAATTGGGTTCAGAGCCTGGTAAAATCCTGGGGGAGGGAGGTAATGCTCGAGCAGTCCCTTGCTCCCAGTGGAAATCCTGTGGGCCCAGCCCTTCCACCTGGGAAAGTCTCAACCATTTTGTGGAGGGTGCTGGCCAGCTGCTATTCCTTAGAAAGTTTATTGCTAAAAACTGGCAGCAGGTGATGGGAGATGATCCTGAAGCTGAGCATGGGAGTGACACCTTGCTGTGCTTTTTGTATTGAGGGCTGCAGCTGCTGAGCTCATCAAGGTGTGATCTGTCCTCCTTGACAGAAACAGGTTGTGCTGCCAGCCAAGAGACAGGTCAGTGCCCCCCTGAGCCAGTTCATAGTCCCCTCTTAAACTTCAGCACAAACAGTCAGTGTAATTCACTCAGCCCAGACTTTGGGAGATTATTCAGAAAATGCACAAATCTAGTAGTAAAAAGCCCAGCCCTAGATGTAGCGGGTTACAGTCATTCTTAGCTGCATTCCCCTAAAGCTAGTGGTGATGCATGGGAAAAAATATCTGGTTATATTCTAACAGGGCCCTTGTGCCCATTGTAATAGATTATTTCCTAAACATAAATTAACTTATATCTGCATGACCAACTGTGGGAAATGTTATTAGCCTCAGTTAGTAGACGTGAGGTTGAGGCACAGAGCTGGTGCCCAAGGTCACGAAGGGAGTCTGGGGAAGAGCCAGGAACTGCTCCTGAATCTCTTGAATTTCTGGCTGGTACCTTAAAGGCTGGTCCTGTCTGCAATGCCTTACCCAACCTGCAGTCCTGCTGGCCACTGATTAGTTTTGTTGTCAGCATTTTCCTGGTGGGAGGAGGCAGCAAGGTGCCTCTAGATTAGCAAGGTTGTGAAAAATAGCTTTCCAACTGGCCTGGTGACCTTTTGACAGCAGGAGAGAATTTACAGGCAGAAGATGGAGATATCATGATTTAAAATTAGAAATGATGGGGAGCTGTATCTTTGCCCCTTGAAGTGGAACAGGAAAACTGACCTGTCCCTGATCCCATCCTGGTCTGGGACACAGTTTAGGGTGTCATATCTCCATTACAGAAAATACTCTGGGCTACCTGCCTCGGGCAAGGCATGTCTTGCTACCAGGCACCTGTGGCTTGGGAGCTGCATGGCTGGTGGAGCAGGACTGCAGGGGGGAGTGCGGGAGGGGGGAGGGATCAAGCCGGCACACACCACAGGCAGCATCTCTGCCTAAAAGCTACTGTGGGAAGTTCGGCTCTGCTGGTTCAGTCAGTAAAAGTGTCTGATATGCTCAGGTGCTAAACAAACCTAGCCCAAGGTTGGATAAGTTCCAATTAGAGGATCTGAATATTGATTCACTGGGGAGAAAATATGACATTAAAGCATCACTGGAAGACTAAAGCCAAACTGATGTATTGCTTAAAATGAAAGGCTGTGAATTTGCATCAGAATATAAGAGCAGGGCTTTGACAATGACAGGCAATGAATTGAAGTGCGTCAGTTAAACAGAGTTCCTCCCTATTTTGTCTCCCAGGGTCGTAAGTATAGAAAAGGCACTTGTTACAAAAATAGGCACTATTTAAATCCAGGGTGTTACTGATAACATCCAGAAAGGCACAAAGGGTAGAGATCTCTGCTCTGACTGGTGTTTCAGGCATCCTTTTTTTCAGAACCAACCAAGCAGACAAAGTGGGAGCCTGAGAACTCTCACACTCCAAGCTGAGCTGCTCTGCCTTTGTTTTGAAGTCAAATGGCTTGGTTTCTCCACATTTCCCGCTGGTGTCTCCTAGTGCTTGGGTGGCACTCTCACCGCAGACTCTGGAAGAGCCCTGGAAGGCAGACGAGTGCCAAAACCACTGTTGTGCAGAAGAGAGGCTGGGGCACAAGCAGGTCCAAGCTCCCAGCCCCCGTGGAAAGCCCATGCCAGAGTATATCTCTGCATGGAGGGACACATGTGATGAGTCTGATTTTTGGGCTTCCTCAGGTGGAAAAGCCTCAGTGGTGGAAGCTGTTTTAGGAAGGCTTGAGCCAACTGAGCTGTCCTAAATCCCATGGAGACTCCCTAGCAGTTCAAAAGATGAACTTCAGATCTCCTTTCCCTTATAATGAGCAGCATAACCCACCCGCAGACCTCTCCTTGCTCTTCCTTGGTTCTACTCTCTGCGAAAGGTCGACTGAAACCCTCAATATTAACTTGACAGAAGTGTTTCATTGCTTTGTTCCTCCTGTTGCTGCAGCATGGAGAAAGGGGCTGGGTGACCTGAGGGAAAGCAGAAACCCCCTCCCACCCAACTCAACTCCCAGGGCAAACTTCAGCACCTTGAGGTCACTTCCATAGCAGTGCACTCCGGTCTCACCTGCAAGCACCAAACCCAGCTGGATCTTTTATGCAAGACGGCAAGGGGAGGCAGTGTGATACCCAGAGAGGAAGAACCAGGAGCAGCAGATTTTAGCACTACCATCTCTGTCACATGAAGGCACATGGCTGTGCTGATGTCCCTCCACTCATTCATCCCCACATTTTGCAGGGACTGTTGCTGTGCCCCAGCACATGATGCTGAAATTACCTTCTCTTCCTTTCAAACCACTTGGCTTCACAAAGATGCCATTTCTTCTCTCCCATTTCAAAAGGAATTTCTTCTAAGAAGTTTGAGGGAACAAAGGAAGAAAGAAACCAAAGAGAAAAGAAGTTTTCAAGTTGCAGTTTCTGATTCTTGCTGAGACATGCTGCTGGTGTCAACTTTTTTTTTATGTGCATCCAGAGCTGGTACCATTTCACACCTGCTCCACACTTGCTTTTAAATGACACATAATTATGATAGGCAGTGTAAAGATGAAGCTTCATCCCCAATTAAATTGCATTCTCTGTCTTTTCATTTCCTGCCCCAGTTGAGGAGGAAACCCCTGGAGAGCAAGATCTTTAAGTTTAATGAAGTAGGAGGTGCTTGCAAAATTAAAGGTGATCTTGTTTATTAGAAGAAAATCAGTGATGATATATAGTGTTTCCAGAATATTGTGCTTCTGTGTGATGCCCCAGGGAGTGTTTCAGGTTACTGGAAATGCCGATGTAAGAATCTCAGGTCATCAGATGAGACAGCATCCCGTCCACGATAGCTGCTGTTCAGAAGTATGTATATCCCCACTGCAGCACCAGGCTGGTCCTTTACTTGTTCTGGAGTCCCTGATCAATCCCACTGCCAGTGCCAGTGCAACAGCTCGTGTTTGGCACGTGGCCCTGGGGAGAAAAAGGGGCTGTGCCAGTCCTGTGGGTACATCCTTCCAGGCCCTGTGGGTGAGCAAGAAGGGCACATCTCCTGTTTTGTACAAAATGTGTTCGAAACCCCCAGAACAGACTTTCTGTTTGCAGGTCTTCTGAGCTCGGTGGTTAACAGCTGGGACAGAATTACGGCTTTGGGGAAATTGGATGTTTTCACTGGGGTCTTCATTCCCGCATGAGGTGGGGGTGTGAGCATAGTGCTGGGGTGACATTTGCTGTGCTCTGTGCCTGGCGGGACTGCGAGCACCATGTACCAACCCCACTACTTCGCTGAGCCAGTTCCCTTTGCTGCTTCATCAATCTTCAGCCCGTTGTGGCAAGTCGCCTGCCCTGAGGGATGAGTCCTGGGTTTTTAAGGGTCTATGATATATCTTAGTCAGTATCTATGCTATTTCATCCTTTATTCCTTCCCCCAACTTCCTCTGAATGCCATCCAGCCCCTGTGATTTATTAGCCTTCAGTGCGTTTTGCTTTTTGTTGGAGAATTTATATTTAATTTTTATGCCTGTTATCATTCAGGGAGAGAAGGGAAATGCTTTGGGAGCCCAGAGTGAAAATAAAACAGCACATTTTAGTGCAGTTACTTTGTTTGAAAGATGTTGTTGTATTTTTGGCAGGGTACTTACCTCCTTCCTCCTTCACTTTTGCATCATGGGTTGAAGTGGTTCTAGAAAAATCACAGGATGGTGCACTGCACTGATTGACTCCAGGCTTGCAAGGGTGGAGTCTGCTGCTCCTGCTGCCTTAATTCTTTAGTACTTATGCAGTAAAGAGGAACTTGGTGTAAGAGCAAGTCAATTTGGTCTTTCATGTAGCTGTACGTTTGGGAAATGAGGGATTATGCAGCAGTAAAGGTGGACTTCCTTTTCTTAGCCCCCTTGATCTTGCTAGTGGTAAAGTTTTTTTCTATGCCACCTCCTGTATGGTTTCCACTTCAGATTATCAGGCAGCTGTATAGACCTCATCTGGGTCTAACTGAATATCCTAAGGGACACAAAGAGATGCAGTAATTTGGCCCTTGGTCTCAAAAGAGGTGCACAGTGGAGCCACAAGCAGAACTTGGAGCTTTGGATGCTCTTTGATGCTCCATGTCCCTCTGCCCCTCATACTTGCCCTCCCCTTGCACACTTTTGGGTTGTTCTTATCAGCAGCAGAAGGCTTTAGGAGCAAGATAAGCACTTTGTCTCAGTCGAGGCATCTGGGTGAGTTTGGGAGGAAGAGGATGGGGAAGGCATTCAGAACTTCATCCAGATCTCAGGTAAAATCTCTGTTCCTCCATTCTTGCCAGGATTTGCTTCTGTTAATTCTCCATCTGTCCCATTCTGTCCAAGCAACAGCAAAGGAGGGACCTTCAGGGTTCCAGCAGGTATGATCGGAGTGGGCCATGAGTCATTTGCTTTTCTGCATCTGTGGTGTCTCTGAGAGTTGTGATGTTCAGGGGTCAGACCTAGTTTGGCCTCAAGTTTCTCTTACTCTCTCCCCTCTTCCACATCTCTCCTGCATGAAGGCCCCTTCTCACGGCATTGCTGCACTCGTCGTTGATTCCAGCACTTTACATATTCAATGGAACTTCTGAGAGATGCTACCAGATCTCTGGAGAGGTTCAATAAAGTTGAATGATGGATCCATTTAAATGGAGGAGAACTGAGGAAACAGCACTGGAAAGTTCATCATCTTGAATGCTTTGTTGGGTTCTCGGATGATGGGAAACATGGCCATATGGCAGCGTCCCCTGCTTTTAGCCCTTGTCACTGAGGTGGCTTTTTCATGCCGAGCTTTGAAGCCCTGTGCAGGAGGGATTAACCATTGGTGCGCTGCCAAAGTGTGCAGAGGCTTCTGCTGTGAAAGCCAGCATGTCTTCTCTGATCAGCTCATTAGATATGTGTGACCTCATTGTTGGTTGAAGCCTTGTGCTTCATTTCTCTGTCACTTTAGTGCTTTCTCTGTTTTAATTAAAAGCTTCATTCCAGTTTGACCTTTTGCAATGCTGTAGCATAACTGAGACTGAATTGAGCCTCTAGGTACAGAGGGTGTCTCCTGGCAGGCTGGGTGGATGAACTGTAACTGTTCACCCTAACATTTATGATGACTGGCAGGAGCCCCAACTACCCCAACGGCCCTTCCCATGGGATCGGGCAGCCCATGTGTCTGAGTATTTCACAGAGCAGGGTGGAAAAAGTATTGTTCTTTCAATAAAAGCCATGGTTACTCAGGAAACATTGCATGGAAGGCAGGAGCTGGGAATCATCACCAGTTTGAGGAGGGTGGAGAAAGCAGAGCAGGAATCTTGCAGTGATTTATTGCCTCTGTTGTAGATCATTGCTAGCCCAAGAAGGCTGATCTGAAAGAATGGGTTTAAATCACTGGATCTTGTTAATGGCTTGGGCACTGGAGTGGGAGTGTGGAGACCTGGACCCAGTTCCCATCAGCTCTGGACTGTGTAGGCTGTGAGTTTGGAGGGGCAGTCCTTGTCTGGGAGCCCAGGGCTGGAGAGCACAAAGCATGGAGGAGGTCTCGCTACATCCCATCCATTCAACCACAGCTCCCAGCTCTTTGCCCAGAATGCTAGGACCAGGGGAGGAGTCGGTGTGCATTTGGTTGCAGAGGAGTGAGGATTTGAGGAGACTTAGATCCCACCTCTAAAGCAGTTAGCTGAGTGCTTACAGGATGAGCAACCATGCTCTGCAGCCTTCCCCGCAAGGACCATCACCTGCCAGCCTGACTGTGCTGACACTGCTGCACCAGGAGCCTGTTCAGCAGGCATTTGGGTGTTGCCCAGCATAAAAATGCCGTAAAAAGTCCTGCAGCTCTCACTTCTGAATTGTCACATCCTGGTTGTGTTTCCACCTGGCAGGTCTCTCAAGGTGACACATGAGTGCACCGCATGCAGTCCAGCCAGGTATGTCATCCCATGGCAGGGAAGGGAAAGCATCTTGATTTCAAGTCCTAGGATGTATCCTGGCAGCTTAGGGGACCCAGAGGAACTGCCTTTCAATTCCATCAACAAAATGTTTCAATTCAAGTTTGCCTGACCCAAAGCAACATCTCTGTTTCAAAACACATTTTCAAAACAGAAAAACAAAAAACAAACAAACAAACAAAAAAACACCAAAAAAACAAACCGTGAAAAAGGTTCTGCTTTACTGTGGGATATTTCAGTTTGAAGAAACTCTCTTTTCCCTGAACAAGTCCCAGCCATCATAACCAAAAATTCTTACCACTCTGCTAGTTACCTTGTTCTCTGCAAGCATTAACGCGATGTAGCAGTTCTTGTGGGACTTCGCATGCCTAAGCCAATCTGAACCACCTCCCCACCAGCTATCCCAAGTACTCAGCCCTGCGAACACAGCTGACTCTGTCTGCTCCCGTTTGAGCTCCTTGCTAAGCAGCTCAGAGTCTTAGCTCGGAAAGTCCTGGGTCTGATCCCTGCAGAAAACCAGCCAGCAGCTTTTCTTTCCAATACAGCATACCCGTCTCTGCTGAGGGTTAGAAAGTACTGGATGATCTGCTTACCACAAAAAAACCTTTGTGTCCTGATTCTTGCAGGGTGAAACTGAGACCATAGAGGGGTGCTACACCTGCGCCCAGACCACTGACGGGAAGGACTGACAAACCCCAAGTGCCCATACCAGTCCTGGTAAGTAATTGTGTCTTGAGGTACTTTTAGACGTGAGGACTGGTGGGAGAGATCCCTGCAATTCCTAGCTGCTGCTGTTCTGCTGTGCGAGGCGGGACTCAGCAGTGAGATTTGGGCAGCAAGGGCACGTTGCTTGAGATGCTGAATTGTATGAGTGGGCTTCATTCTGGATTCAGGCTGAAGGTTTTCTCTCTGAGCCTGCTGAAAGTAGCCTCATCCTGGCCTGGTGTAAGCGTTTAAGGAGTCAAAGGTTGATGGATGTGCTGAGAATCTGCTATTCCCTCGTGTGCTATTAGCAATAGAAACAGGATTGCTTTAATTACACTCTGATGGACAGATTGTGATCGTTTCAGACACTGGGTTTCGGCAAGTTTTCATTTCTGATTCATTGTTTATATTTCTTCTAAAAGTTTGCAGTTTGTTGTGAGTGAACATGAATACAAGTATGACTTCTGGGTAATGTAGAAATGGACTCTGCTCTTGGCTTTCCTGGAGCACACCCCAGAGCAAGAGGTTGCAGAGAGAAGCTGGGGAGAAGTTCTGCACAGGGGAACTTTGTGCTTGGGGCAGACATGCACCTTGCAAAGCTGGTGGTGTGGTGGAGGAGGGTGCCCAGAGTTTGATCAAAGTCCTGGTACTGCCTCTGCACAGGGTCAGCAGAGCATCCTCTTGAAAACGGGCTGGGAGAAAGCATGCTCTTGGTATTTCCTTGAACACCAGCAGATTGGGGCTGTGTTTCTTAGTGCTTCTATCAGGACAGAGGAGTTCCCCCATCCCCAAAAGGTGCAGCAGTGTCCTCAGGCCAAGATTTGGGAAGATAATCAACTCCAAAGTGCCAACAGATATGGCACTGTCAGGATATGAGCTTTAACATCTCCCAGACCTAGCCTGGCCAGGCAGGCTGAGCTGAAAGCACCTCTCTGAAGAAGAGATTTTGTGGAGGGATGGGAGAGGGTTTAGGAATCAGGTCCAGTGACAGTATGACCTAAGTATTGGGAAATGCTGGTGCAGGAATCACTGTGGCTATTAGAAACTTGCTGTGCTTCCTGAGCAATGAAGTCAGTGAAGACCTGAGCTGGGAGATCTGTTCCTGGTTTTATAGGAGTTTTGTTTCAATAAGAACAGAGTAATGGGACTCTAGGTGAATAAAACCTGGAGTTTGCTTCAGCAGAGGGCGAATGAAGATTTCAGGGCCTAATTGTACTATGCACAATTCATGACAGGAAGATGGAGTGGTGTAATGTTTTCAACAGTGGACTTTCCCCTCCGGTTCCCAGGCAGATGGATAAAAGCAGGTCCTCACTTTCTAGTTCAGCAGGGCTTACCATCCTGGTGTAACAACGTTTGTTTCAATTGGCATCGTGGTTGGGTTTTTCCTTGGGAACTTACATAGGAGAGAGAAAAAATAAGTGTAATCAGGTAAAACTTCTTGCCATACAGGTAGGAGTTCTGCTGTTGCTTGGTGGACCCCAGGAGATACCACAAATAGTAAATAAGGAACCCAGAATTTTACACTTCTTACCTTATTTGGCAATCTAATCCAGGAAAATCCAAATAACAGAGGGGTAAAGATTCACACGAACTTTTTCAAACCAAAATCGGGCAGTTGAAAGAGGAAGGGAATTTGGGTTTGCCTATGATTTGTCTAAAACCATTTTCCACTTCTAGCAGAAATATACCTTCTGCTTCTAGCTAATATACCTTCCCTTAGTGGTAGTGAGAATCTCTTGATGCAAAGTAGGACTAAAAAATTCTGACATACAGATATGTTAAACAAATGAGCTGGCTAAAAACCTTTTTCTGCATGAATAAGAGAACTACTATGCCCTAATTCCATAGACCAGGTTATAACTCCGCAAAGGAAATTATGGGATTCAGCAGCATTGAAGAAATACCTTGTTTTTTTAATATTCAAGGCATTTTTAAAAAGAACACTGTCAGAAGTTTTTCAAAGTTTTGTTTTGGCTGTTGGCATATTAAACTGTGCTTGAAACTATGCAGCCTTCTTTTCGTACAGGCTATTTACTGTACATGGAGGAAGGTGTTTTTTATCCTGCATGCACAGACTGCTGGACTTGGAACTGCAGCACCTTCTTCAATCCATGAGTTCTTCACTTTCACAGGACTTCTGAACTCTTGAACACTGCTGGATGATGATTTGCTTTTTCATTTTTCACTTCTGCCTCCAATTACTGTGAGCGCACAGAATAAAGGTTGATTCCAGAGGGAGCTGTGAAACTACCTATTTCTTGGGGGATGCAGAAAAAGCTGTGAAAATATCTGTTATTCAGGCATTTGGAGAAGAGCACTGAGAGTTCCTCTGGAGAACTAGGAAGGCTGATGAAAATGCCCATTATTCTGGCAATGTGGGGAAGGTCACAGAAATACCTGTTATTGAGTCCATCCATATAGTGTTGGAAGTCTCCTGTAGTGAGAGGACACAGAGCATCCTTAGGTAGCTTAACAAAAACTGGATAGATGAAATTTTCTGCCTGTCTTAGAAAAAACACAGTGTCAGAGCGGGCCATCACAGTGTCTAATCACAAATAAATCCAGACTGTAATCACTTGCTCAGGTCATTTATCAGCTCTGGCAGTTCCTGTCCAGGATTAGGATGGCACTCGGTAGCCCTTTAAGCTACGATCTGGTAGTGACCTTCTTAGCACTCCATGGGCCAAGGAAGGAAGCAATGTAACAGGCTGCTTAATTTAGAAAAGATGATGTGGGTGAGGAGGAGGTTGCAGGTATTGGTGCCCAGCACAGATGCTGGTAGGTACAGGCTCTGGTTGAGGGCTGCAGTGTCTGGTGCAGAGGAGGTTGCAGGACATGAATGGTGCATTCACAGGGTTCATGATCAAGTCTAAAAAAGCCTAACTGTGGGACCAAGTTACCCTCTGTGCCTGAGATATACCTTTGTCAAGGAAATGAATGGACAGTAGGATAACTCATGTATCTCACTATAAAGTTGTAATTCTTTCCAGAGGCTCTACAGGTGTTACAAACCATCAGAAGACAACCTCAGCCCTTTAGAAGCAGCAGTACTGTACAAAGCTGTGAGAGCAGGGATAGCCCCCAGTCCACTACTGGCTCTGCTGTTTGCAACACTCACTTTGCAGCTCTAACATTTCAACAAGAGTGGGCAAGTACTTTGTGCCTGGTGCAGACTGGCTTTGCCCTTTATGGCTTGTTTTCTCTCTCTCTCTCTCTTTTTTTTTTTTTTTTTTTAATTATTTATTCCTCTGTAGGCAATTAGATGGTGGGATTTCTGCAGTGTGGATTCTCATGTGTGCGTGCACAAGCTCTTTATTTCTCTTCAGACTTTTGCAAGCATGTGCTGGGAAGATTATTGAATGCATTTAACTCATCAGCAACATCTCTTCCGAGCACCGGGATTACAATGGAGGAGTAGGTGAAAATGAAGTGCCGAGTAGTTCAGAGCAGGGTGCAGTGCGCTTGGCTTTCTGAGCTCTGTTACCAGCCCTATGTGTTTCTGACCATGGACAGACTTTGTGAAGAGTATTTGCAAGAGTGCAGTAAAATTCAGTTGTCTTCGGTGGATTGTGTGTTTCTAAAAACCTCAAAGGGAGAAGAAACCCAAATAATTGAAACTACCCTCAGACAGTTCCCAGTAGATAAAACAAAGTATGTGGTTTTGTTTAGCGATAAATGGGAGAAAAGTCTTCAGGCCTATCAATGCTGCCTGCCCAGAGCGTGGTCCTAGCAGTGGGAGCGATTGCCAGCGACTGACATGTAGGTGCAGAAATTGGGGTATGATGCCCATGCGTACCATCCCTTCTGCAGATGGAGCACTGGACATGCGTGCTGTCACCTGCAGCCAGCTTTGGCCATTGCTTACAATGCAGACTGTTGAGTTGAAATAGTCTGTGTAGAAGAGAGAAAGAGACCCCTTCTAGGTAAGCTAAGAAGCGGAGGCAGGGACAACTGGTTAAAAAGCTGCCTGGAAAGTGAACCCAGGGTCTGTCACACCCATGCTGTCTCTTTGTAGACCCAGTGACCCCAGGCTGTCCCACAAAATGAAAGGGGACTGTGAGTATAAGCAGGTTCAAGCATGCACACACCCAACATGGTCCAGCAATGGGAGCCTTGAGACCACCCAGAGAGGGCAAATCTGTCTTGACACTTTCTGCCAAAGTTCTGGGAATCTTGGTGCCTCTGAAGAGTTTTTCTTTTGCTATAGACTCAGTGTGGTGAGGTCCCCTATGAAATAAGGCCATCATTCTTGTCTCAAGAGGCAGAGCTGACATAGTGGCTCCCAAGCATGGCTGGGGAGAAGGGTGGTCTGGGCCATGGAGGACACAAACAGAAACTTCCTCCAAAGCTAATGCTCCCCAATCTCTATCTACAGTAAACAAACGCAAACACCCAGTTAAAAATCCTTTCTAAGTAGACTTTGTGGAAGGATTGCCCACATCTGTGCTGGAAATAATCTAATGGTATGTGCGATATTTGTAAGTGGTTGACTGAAGGATGTTCCCAGGCAGCTGGTTCATCTGGAACAGATTTTGTCTTGAGTAGGTTCATGCTCACCTGGTGAGAGCAGGCTGTGGAGCCTGCCTAGCAAATGCAAGGTGAGAGGAGCGCTCTTCTTATGCAGAGACCCTGGTCGGTGACCACTCTCTGCAGGGAAGCAGGTGAGTTTTGGGGTAGAAAAGCCATGTTCTTGGCACTAAAGTTTGTTGTGAAAGCAGAGTATGTCAGGGGTTGTTTTGACTGAAGATGATTAGGAGTCATTTGGTGGTTGCAAGCACCAGGAGTGCAGTCTGCAGGCTCAGATCCTGGTGCTGGCCAGCTCTGAAGTTCTCTGTGATGGAGCCATCCCCTCCCTTTGCCCCCACATGCATTCTGCCTATGCATAGCTGAGCTTAGCTGGCTTTGAGTGGGAACTCAAGCAGTTCCGATAAAGGATCAGGTTTTCTAGCAAGAGCCAAGTCCTGACACGCTGAACTGCCATTCTTCATGCCGGAGCCTTCAGAGGTGAACGCCAGGCGCTGACCTTCACTGAGAAGCTGCTTCCTCATTTCTGCCCATGCCAGGCTCTCCTGGCTCTGCTGGGGGTGAGTTAGTGGAAGATGAGATGCTAATTAACTCTTTATAAACAGCCTCATTGCTCTGTCCCTGGGATTACCTCTGCTTTTAAATAGCAAATTAATTGCGTGAAGCTCTCAACTGCTCTGCCAAGACAGCAGGAAAGCTGCAGTGTTTCCAGATGCCGAGTGCTGGATCACATGACAGGCCATTGCCAGCAGCTCTGCCCGGGCAACCCTGCTGCTCTGGACCTTCCAGCTGACTGCGCAGTCTGCAAGCGGAAAGTTATGTAGCTCAGTCATTTCTTGGTATATGAGAAGAGCAGAGCATTTGGTGTTATTTAAGGACAGTAAGGCTGAGCAGAAAATCAAAAATGTCTTCACATAGCATACGTGATCTAGTGGATTGTACTGGACCTGGTTTGAGATTTTAAAACCTTGATAAACCAAAAAACCTTAAGCATATGTCTAATTTTAAACCTATAAATTCAGTCAAAACTCTTTATGGTCAAAGAAAGCCCTGGGTTAATAATACCTTCCTGAGTCAACGATTAATTTCTAGAGCTGAGCTGGTTTCCTGCGATCAACGAAAATGTTTGATTCTTTTAAGAGCTGAGCAAGCAATTCATAATGAATACTGTAGCTGAGAATTAAGTTTTCTGCAAATCTTGATCTTATCAAAATAACATGTCGATTTAAATTATCTGATTTGGGGATTTTTGTTTTTTTCACTTCTTGATTTGCTTTTTGAAATTACATGTTTCTCAGAGCTTCTCAAGACTTGAAGGTTAATTCAGATTAAGGTGTAGTGCATGAATGGAAAATGTAAAATCTGCTCCCAAATAACTGCTTGTGTAAGCACTAGCTGACAGATGACCACATGAGTCATTTCTTCTGCTGTGGTTGAGGTAACCCCTGTGCTCAAACTTAAGGTGAAAATGTTTGCAGAATGAAACCTTAAAAGTTTCTGATTTGCTCCAGAGGGAAGGTCAGAGCTGCCGCAGGTGTTAGTGGTCTGTCACAGGTGCATCCCCTGGCTGTGTATATGTGTTCATTGAACGGGAACTCAGCTGAAGTGAATTTGTGAAGAACTCAATGGAGTGCTTACAGGCTTGAAATGGGGTGGGTTGTATTTATTGACATCTTACATCCTTCTTAGAGAAACAAGCTGATGGCCAGAAGAACTGAGGATGGGTTCTTCTTACCTGTTTCTGAACCACCAGGTCCTCACCATTATGACTTGTTTTCCCCATCACCTACAAGGTGTTTTCTGCCTCTCCTGTCAAGAACTAGTTGCTGCCCACTCCAGCAGTATTGTGCATTAGGGAGAGAAAGGCTAGGGGACAGGATTTAATGCTAGATGAAAACAGGTTTAGGTGTCTACCTCAGGGTTCAAATTCTCCACCATAATTTTCCCAGGTTCCCTGGCCAGTTGGCTGGGCTTCAGCCATCAAAGGCATCTGTTCAGCATTGAGGAGCTGGGCCTCAATTTCTCAATTCTCAGCCTCCAAAAGGGAATAGTCTTTCTGCTCCAGCTTGAACTGGTGTTATGACCATGAAAACATTACTCCATGAGGTGCTCGGACACTGGGGACAGGAGACAAGTGAGTACCGTGGTGCTGCTCGTTCACTCTGTCCTCTCCTAACTAGATGCAGCTTTCTGGCTGTATACCTGAGTACTGGAGCTGGAAAGTGAGTCAGAAAGCAGAAGTCAAGGGGATGCCTTAAAATGACAATACAAAAATAGATCTCTCTTTGCACATCTTTTCTCGGCTTCCTTTTGCAAGGCTGTATCAGCGTGTGTTTGATGGGATATGATGGCTCTGACCTTGTCAGATGCATAAAATATGACATGTGAGCATGGATTATTTTTTTTCTTTTTAGGAGAGAAATAAGGGTTAGCAAGAAATGCAGAAAAGACAAACAGACAGATGGCCACATTCCTTCATCAATAGAAATGCAGGCCTGAGATATGCTTCCAGCTTGGCTTGAATTGGAGATTTCAGAAAATGAGCCAAAAAGTTGCTTATTTTACCATCCCCCTTCTGTAGCATTTCATTATCATATCTGCTGCTTCGATGAGGCACTGACCTTTCGCAGTCAGTGGCGTGACACGAAGACGTAGCGCTAACGTAAGGGACCTTGTACTGCCTGGAGAGGTTAGGCTGGTTTCCTTTCCCTGGTGTGCTGTAACAGCCAGAGGATGCTGCATGATGCCACACATCCTGTGGTTATGATGAGCTGTGTGGGGTGGTAGTTTGGGTTAGATTTTTTTTTTCCCTCTAAAATCGTCTCTTTTTTGTTTTCTTCCTGAGGGTGGAGGTTCAACTAAAAAAAAAAAAACCAGGGTCAGTGGATCAGTAAGGGTGACCTTGGGATGTGCTGGGTAACCCTGGAGGACTGCTCTGGGTCCCCAGCTTTCCTCTAGTAGACGAGCTCTTTAGAGGCAAGCTCTCGCTCATGGGCTGTTCCTACCCCCCTCACATGAGAGGGACAAACAGGGACCATGGCAGCCTTGGTCTCTTGCCCATTCTTTCCTGTATGCTAGCAGAAAGCATAATCAGAGCTTGTTTCATTCTTCTGCACCTTTCCCTAAAAGCTTGGTTTTGCCGTGCTGTCTGGGAACTAGGATGTGGCACCTGTGCCCTGTTCACCTCCAGTGGGTTATCTCCTCTGCATTCACCTCATCTCATTTGCCTTGTTGTGCCCCCTCTCTCCTGCAGGCTGTGATTGCAGGTTGAACACGTGCCAGGGTTGCATCAAGCACAAAAACAAACCCAGGTTGTCTCTGGGGTTCCCCAAGCAGCGGCATAACAGCTCGGAGCAATGGTGTCAGGAAGAGTTTAGCCTGAAAAAGGGTTGGTGGTAGCAGTGGGCTCTGCACCGCCCACCTCAGTGTGTGTGGCCGCAGGGTGGATGTGTGCATTATACTCTTGATTTCTTCCAACACACATAAAACGAGGAAATACCAAAGAATCCTCTTGAATAACAGATTTCTACTTTGAAGGTGCTTACATGCATGGCAGTCTGAAGCTGGGCGAGTTGAGGGTGTTGTTAATGCCACACCCTTGAACAATGACTCTCTGTGGGTGGGAGGGTTAGTAATTAGAGGAAATAGTGTTTTAAAGGGTAAAATCTTCAAATGTGGTTATATTCGGAGAAATAGCTTGGCAAGGGAATGTTGTCCTGCTCAGCAGATCAGCCTCCCACATGGCTTCAGGGACATGGAGCTTAGTGTAATACAGGTTCAGGAGAAACACTGATAACAAAGTCCACACACACAGGTAGAAGAGTCTGTCTTACAACAACCGAACAAGTTACCACTTAACAGGTAAGCTGCACTGACTGACCGACCGTGTGCTGACACCCAGCCTGCGCTGGCTGTGTACTCTATGGTGTTAATTTAAACCATCGCGAAGTGGGTCACCAACTGCTGGGCTGTAAGTGATGCCCTGGTGAGTGCTGAACTATCACCTCGCAATAACCCAAGGGCTCTCAGTCACTTGCTTGTGCCTTCGTATAAAAGAAGGCGGCAACTTTTGGTTTTGCTGTACACTGAAGTTCCCACTGAATCTCAGAGCAAAACTAGCAGGAGTGCTGCAAGAGGTGGGAAATGATTCCAGGGTCTGTGTTTGCAGACTGAGTTCGTTAATTTTAAGAAATGCACACAAGATGAGGACAGGCAGCATCACGGTGGAGACACAGAGTGCGGTCTTGGGAGCGGCATGCTTGGCTCTGGATCCAGCAGAGGCTCCCTGTGATCAGAGCCCTGTGGTGCCCAGCTCCGCATCGCACTGAACTCAAACTGGTATTTAGTTGGACTGAGTCCTAATACCTTGTGTGTCTCTGCTCTGGTGTGTTAAAAAGGAGTGGAAATACACCCTTGTCCTCCTCTATTTACATTACAGCTTCCCTGAGACCTTACCTGCTTCCTATTATGTGTAGAGCACAATGAACTATCACTTAGCTATCAATAGTCCGGTTCAAACAGAAGCCAAAGAGAAGTTTGTTAGGGCAAAGAGACGTTAGGGAGCCCATTCAGCTTTCTCTGATGCTGTTAATTATCCATTACTTCTTGTCCTTCCCTTACAGGCATTCACTGGAGTGCCTGACTGGTGGCCTCTGAGACCTGTAAAAGTCCTTGTGCTGTCTTCTGGGTTGGGAGGCTCAGCCCCATGGTCATGCTCTGAACCTGCTCCTTGTCCGACTTTGGCTGCCATTGTCAGTGTTGATCTTGCTTGTACCCCTCCTGGTATATCCAAAAAGTCTGCTTTATTCTTCTTTCTTCATTTGCTTGTCATAGCTTGGAACGCCTTTATTATTTCTTCATTCCTCCTCTGGCATAGGTATCTTCTGCTTATAATCTTCTTAGCCGTCTCTGAGCATCGAGGCAGCCTGTTCATTTCAAAGAATGCTACTTTAAAGGCAGGTGTGATCCAGACTTGTCCAATTGTTTCTTTTCCTGTGTGATTTGAAGGGCCTGAAAACATTCATGTAATCATTTCCACCTCACATGCCCCCAAACACTCTTTGGCTCTTCTTCTAAAAATTGCATCCCTGCTTGTCATGAGAAATCCTCCAAAAACAAAGCACCACCTGTACCTCAGTGCAATTAACAGCCCTCTGATGAAATACTGATACAGGGAGCTTTGCAGTGATGGGCAGTAGCAGCTCACAGAGCTTATTGTTCATGCTGACGTGATAACTGGAGGAGGCTGCTGTGGTTTTGGGCAGCCCTGTAAGTGCACCAGTGTCCTGGGCTAAAAAGGCAGATACTTTTGAGGCCAGAGGCGGGACTGCCTGTCCGTGCTGAGCAGCTGGTCCCAGCCAGGCTGCCCGAGTCCTGACCACTGCAGAGCTGAGAGTGGGACCTGAATTACAAACAGAAAATCTGTCAAGGCAAAAATGGTGGTGTTGGGACATCTGCACAGAGCTGATGTGCTGCTGCTTATCCTTTCTGGCACACAACAGTAAATCCTTTGAAAACCTCCCATGACTAATTGCTGCCTTCCTAGTGATGCACCTGAGGCCAGGAAGCAGGCAGTGGACAGCAGGGTTTGGGGCTGACCCCACACAGCTCTCGGCAGTGCAGTGCCTGGCGCAGCAGCCCTGGGGTGCCCCGATCACATGGAGATTTGATGCCTTGAGACAGGGCTCAGCACAGCCGGGCTGCTCAGCAAGGAGCTGCCGGAGAGCTGCTTTGCTCCTGTCTCACAAAGGCAGACAGAAATGGGACTTCAGGAAAAGTCCAGGTTTCCCTGGTGCTTTCCCCATCCACCCCCTTCTCCATCTCCGGTTCTTCCAGTGCATGTCATGACTTTGAACAAAGTTGAACAGCTTCAGTGTAAAAGGGTGAAGGGGGCTCACCCCAGGATGACCCTCGAGGGAAGCAGGGTGCTCCCCTGTGCAGTCTGAGACCTTGTGTTCAAGTGTCCGATGGCAGATAGACCCAGCAGGGACTTGGATGTAAGTCTGCGTTTACCACAAATATCTTGAGGCCAGGGTCCTCTGCCCGTCACCCAAAGTCTGCCTCTCCCATGAGCCTGAAGAAGGCAACAGGGTGCATCCATACCAGAGCATGGGCTAAACTCCATGCAGCCAAGATGTTGCTGAATTTTGCTCAGGAGCTGGGGGATGCCTTCAGTGACGGCTGCAGGGAGTCTGTGGTTTCATTTTGGAGAGCCAGAGGGGAATCCTGGAGGCAGCCAGCTCAAGTCTGACCTGTTCATCCCTTTCTTTGTGTCTCAGCAGACATGCATTTAAGACACCCAGCTAAAATACCCCTTCTTGCAATGCCTCATCCTGCAGGCAGCACCTGTGCCCTCTCCTTTAGGGGCAGAGGGGTTGGTGGAAGGAGACCATTTGTGGGCAGATGGAGGGTGTCAATACCCTGCTGCGTTTTGGCTGCAAAAGCCAAGGAGTGGAGCTTAGTACACCAGTGCCTCAGCACTAGCAATGCTGCCTTCTTCTGCAAGATGCTTCCTTTCTTCTTCAGTGGTTTCTTGCTTCTTGTAGTCTTGAAAATGCATCTGCATTGTTTATCTGACCCTTACACGTGGTCACACCCTTTACAGCCTCTGCCTCGGCTCCTATTACACTTTCCAAAGCCTCTTTATTGTCTGGGTCCTCTAATCTTCCTACCAGCACCCATGTTTTATGCCTTGGTTATGCCTCCCTTCCTTTTAATTAATTTTTCACACTACCTTGCTTGTCCCTGTTGCCCTCTTTTATTTAATTTATTGCTCGCTAGCCATCATAACCCTTGGGCAAGCCTTTAATTTATCTCTTCCAGCATCCCATCAGCCCCCTCTGTCCTTTCCCTTTATTGATTTCTCCAGTTTGATTTCACCCTGTGCTTGCTGGCATTGTCTCCCACTCCTTCCTCCCCCTCAAAATTGCTTGGCTGAATTTCTCCCCCTGTTAGTGACCTTGCTGCCTTGTAATTGCTGGCTCAACGGGGCTGAGACTGCTGTTTGTTGGGTCCCCACCTTGCTTGTGCTTGGTTTCCACCCCAATCTCCAAATATCTCAAAATTAACTCTGGGTAATTCCTATCCAAGTTGCTGTGATAAGGAAATGGTGCTTTTCCAATGAGCTTCCTCCAAATCGAGGAGGTTCAATGACCATAACCTGATGTAGGTTCTCTGCTGAATTGCCTGCAGGGAGGCAGTTGCTCCCAGGGGCAGGGATGGACTCATTGCATCAGACTCCACTGGGTTTCAGCCCTGTCCAAGGGGAGAAGTTTGTGCTTTCAGCAGCTCTTTATTCCTGCCATTATCCTGGAGATGAGAAAGTACAGCTGTACCTGCCCTGGAGAGACTTTGGCTGCTCACAGCCCAACTCTCTTTCTGTTCTGAAGTTTTTTTCTGGTCTACGTTTAAATGGTGAGGATATTGTGGAAAGGGAGAGGGAATAAATGACTTTTCTTCTGTCTTTTGGCTGCCCCCTGCCTGCCACAGCCCAGCTCACAGGAGCTGGGTGTCCACAGACTCAGACAAAGAGGGAACCTTCAGCTTTGCTCTATGGTTATGGAGATTCAAATGCTCTTATTTATGATCCATACATAAATGGTCCATTTACTTACAGGCTAGTTCCTACCACAGTGGGTTTGGAAAACACATTACTGCAGATACACGGGTTGTTTTGTCATCTGTATCCATGTGATTTGCAAGCTGAGCCCAAAAGTGGGAGAGGGTCAGAGGTGGGAACGATGTGTTTTAAAAAACACACAGCAAGGCAAGATCTAGAGCTATTACCTGCTTTCCTGTAGAACAGGCATAGGACATTGGCATGATGTGGCTCTAAATTGTGATTATCTATTTAGTCCCCTGAGCTGTCCACGCTAAAAAATACTCTGGTTAGATCTGTGCTCATATACGTGGCGTTTGTTTTCATGGGACATTGTGTAACTAAGCTGGTTATGTCTGATGAAGGACCAGAGTGTATAAAGGGTGAGTTTGAAACTGTCTCTAGCAAAGGACATGTTTGGATATACCACCTCCCATCTCCCAGGCTGTCAGACTGGTAAGCCCTTGAGTTATATCAGCCCTGGGATATTATCACCATATGGGAAATGGGGAGATACAATAGGCGTTGCATGGGCCATGTAAAGCTTAGAAGATCTCAGGCAGTGGAGGAGACAGCTGAGCTCCAGGGCACGGTGTGTGTGGACCAGACAGGTCTGCCCAGCTTGGCAAGAGTGGTACCCTGGCAAAGGAAGGTCGCACAGGTCCCCATGAAGGTCTGTCCTTGAGAAACTAATTGAACATTGTTGGTTTAATTGGTGGTTTGGTTATAAATACTTGTAATTCTGTAGTGAGGTATTAGCATGGTTATATTTGGCTAGGAAATACAATATGGGAACTATATAATTGAAATAGTCTGTCTGTGCCCCAGGTGGAGCTGGTTGCTGCTTTCAGCAGAGGTGGGTAGGATGGGCCCCAAAAAGTGGGAATTCAGCTCCAGCCTAAGGCAGACCTTCCTCCCTCCAGTGTGGTCTGAAGTTAAATGCCACAGCCCTTTGTTGGACTAGTTTATTCCATTGATTTTGTTCTATTAAATCTCTTTTATTCTTCTATCTTTTTTCTTTTTAGTTCTTCCTATTTTCCATTCTCTCTTCTTCATTTGAGTTTGATATCATAGATAGGATCATCCTATAAACTATGAAGGTAGGTCATTTTCCTGATGCTTTCAGGGAAATCTGTAGGTGTCTGTGAAGTGCTGACCCTTTTTGCAAATTAAGAATCTCTTCTTGTCCATCTTCGACAATTTTTATCATTGCATGGGAAAAGTAGACCAGTTTCCTTCTACCTCTGCTGCTTTGTATCTACAGATACAGAAATATCATCTTCTAATGTAGGAAGGGCCCCCCACCCTACCCATATAGTGATTTACAACAGTTTGGGCTGGGAGATTTTTTTTTTCCCAACCTGTAAAAGGAAACTTTTAAAGACGATGAAGACCATTTAGGTGGTCAGTCAGTGATACGGCCATATACATTAGACGAGACTTGAGATTGAAACTTAGATATGCCTAAATAGCTCAGGAAATAGAAACAGACACCTCCCTTTGTCATTGCAACTTGGGCAAGCTTAAAAACTGGAGAAGAGAGCTGTACTTTTTACTGTTACACCTAGAAAAAGGGGCTTTCGCTTTATTTTTTCTGAAGTTTATATCAAGACAGTAACTGACAGACAAGGATGCGTAACTGTTTGGATAGTTTATCTTCTGCTGTGAATTGTGGTTCTTTTGTGAAATACCCCAGGCCCCTCCACACGGTGATTAATTCAATACATCTGCCTTCCCCTGTGAGTGACATGTCTTCTCATATCCATAGGCTCTCTGCAAATAAGGAGCTGTAAATAAACAACAATATCTGTATTTGCAGGGGGTGGAAAGCTGCACTGGAGCTTTTCCTTTGTACGTTGTAAACAAAAACAGACGATTAAGGGATACTGTAAGTCAAAGCTGTGCAGAAGTCGGGAACGCACACAGATGCTGCTTTGTGGCACATGAAACCTATGGTATTGTAAAAGCATGTGATATTATTTTGTAGTTTGAGAAAAAAAGCATGTAAGGGTGTGGAGAGTTTATAATGAGGAACAGCCAAGCCTTTCAGTGAGCTTTTTCTTTCTCATGCCCACAAGCAGAGTATAAATGATGGCATTTGTGGTCCTGGAAGTTCAAGGCTCAATGGACTGGCAAAAGCGATGCACCAAGTGGGGGGTGAAAGCCTCTGCTGCTTGCAGCCCCTGGCTGGCCTGGGTGGCTGGAGGGAGCTGCAGTTGCCTTTACTGGCAGTGGAAAGTCTGCTGACACCCACCTGCGGGGAGATTTGGGGAAAAAGCTTGTTGTTGTAGGGCCTCAGTGCTGTGACCCGAAGGTGAAAGCCTGGGTAATGCATCCTATATACTGTATGCAATGATACAGAGAGGAATTAGGGATTATTCATAATGCAACAGCATTAATTGGAGCTGCTGGAAAGTTTGATGAGCAATGTAAAATTTGGGGTTTTCTCTGATTTTTTACTTTAGGATTCTGTGATGAGGGAATTCCTGCAGGCATCCTCATCCTGCGGGTACAGCTTGTGGGCACCCTCAGCACAGGGAGGTGATTTCATGGCTTGCCACCCAGCCAGTGCATCTTACCAGGGCCATTGGGGCAGCATGCAGGGCTTGCTAACTCTGGTGTGGCAGATCCTATGGGCTTTAAAAATATTTCCCAACCAATGAGTTATGAAAAGTGCCTGGTTTTGTTTAAAAATAATCTGTTTTAACATTTAACCCAGAGCTGTTCCACTGGAATTTTCCAAATCAGGCTCAGATAATGTTGCTGGCTACTTTGCGATGACCTGCTTGACCTTTCAGGAGTACTACCCACTTTGCACTGCAGTCACAGATGCATATGAGATGCTTGTGGCTATGGATAAGTCAACAGTAAATGTTTTAATCAGAGAGGGAGGCTGGTCTTCTGTCAGTCTTGGTATCTGGCATGTGGGTATTTATTCAGATGAGCATTAGTTCAAAAGCTGAAGGTCAGAGGCATGCCTGGCTGTTCAAAAGGTCCTGGATTAATTCGTGGCACAAGCCCAAATATTGGGGCCATCTGCCTAGTTGTAGCGGACCTCAGAAGTAAAACCATGCGATGTTGTTTTTATTTCTTTGGAGAAGTAACTGAAAGAAAGCTCAGCCCTGTTTGCCTCAAAGCAAGTGCCGGTGAAGGTGCCATGAGCGGGGTTAGGACATGAGCCTCGTGGGCTGAGTACATCAGAGTTGTCCTGCTCGGAGCCAGCTGCCACGTCTCTGGTGCTCAGTTAAGAGTCTTTCCGTGACTTTATAGGGCTGTTTTTCTAAGAGAAATGACCCCAGAAAATGGTTCCCTGAGCTTTTCTTTACAGTGATGGCATTTCTTCCTCATGAACATTTTTCCACAGAGCTGTCTCCTTGGTAAACTGTAATCCGTAGATCAGAAGCTCCATCGCAGAGCTGCATGTGGCATGAAAACCCTTCACCATCTCTTATCAGCATCTAATTCAATTGCAAGAGAAAACAAAGCCACAGGAGGGGCCCTGCCAGCCGCTTGCTGCTGTCCTGTTTGCCCTTTGTCCTTTCAGTCTGGCCTTTTAAACTCCTAATGGTGGCACCCAGAGAGAGATGTCACACCTATTGCAGGCAGAGACCTGGCCGGTGTCAGCTCTCTCTGCAAACTGGGAAAGCATCTCCTTGAGACAGCCCTACTTTGGAGCGCAGCAGACCAGGCACAGCACCTCAAATGCCAGATGTAATGGCCAGTGTCATGGTGTCTGTGCTGGAAACCTTTCATGAAGGCAAGATGGGGAGTAGAGATGTAGCTCCTGCCTCTGGCCCTTCCTGTGACTGCCCCCCCCCCCCAAGGTGTAGAGGAGCAGGGGCTGCCCTGACGGGCTAATCCCAAAGTCCCTCCACCCTGAAAGGCTCTGCTGGGACTGACGCTGCAGCAGCCCAAGGATGGCAGTGGGGCTGAAGAAGTGCATGAAGTTCATAGTCATGACCTGACATTGCCTCGCACTACAAAAATAGGATGCTTCTTACTGCACCGCAAACAGGCTTCTGATCCAGTCAGTGAGACCTTCTCATGTATGCCTGCCTTTCTCTGTTCCTCAATCCCTATGGTCTGCCTAACCTAATTTCACTTACAGAAGTATTTCTGTAGTGTCTGCAATAGTGCATCTGTCCCTAGGGCATGCTTTGGGCTTCTTTGCCTTCATCTTTTGTACCGTCTGTGTCCACTACCATAGTGCCAGAGCTGCCGTATTGGTTCAGTGAAGCTCATTCTCAGGCAGCAGCATCGCCAAACTGGAAGAACATCCGCCTGTATTCAGCTGACTTGTATTTTCTTCTTAGCCTTAGTATTAATATCAAATTTGCAAAATTGCAAGATACTAGGTTTTTATAGACACGCTGCTCTTTGTGTGGTGAGACATCTGATGGAAGTCTTAATACTGCAGGTGGTATGCTGCCAATTCATCTAAAGCTGTACTGTATTAGCACTCTGATATCAGAAATATCCCTCCTAGTATCAGAAATATCCCTCCAACAGAGAGCTTTGGAAAGCACAGTGCATTTCCTTTATGTCTGGGCATGTGTATGCACGCTGCTTTTCTGACTTTTTGTTTGAATTTGCAAGGAATCTGTCACATCAATAATGCCTCCTATGAATTTGGATATTAGTGTGAAGAAAAAAAAAATCCCATCTCTAAAAATGTCAGGTTGCGAGACAGCTGCTGAGGCACAAGGAGGGGACACAGCGAGGTGGCTGTTCACAGCTGTCCCTGTTGGGTTGTGTCTGCAGAACTGGGGGACACTCAGTAACTAACAGCCCCATCTGATGAAGATGCTCAGTTCTTTTTCTTCTACCCTCTTCCACATTCCTCTTCCATACTCATCTTCTCCCTTTCCTGGTGTGAGACAAGACCATAGGCAAATGTGGCCACAGTCAGTCTGCGGTCCTGAGCCTCCCCAGAGTTTGGGGACCCTGCCTGGCTCAGGGTCCTGTATCCAGATGCTCTTCCAGGGGAGGCAGACATCTGAACTGAGATTTGGGCCGGTAACTATACTACCGGTTTTTTAGTATCAAGAATCTGCTTTCTGTTGGGCCACTGCTATTTTTTGGTTCTAAAAATAACCCAGAACAGTAGACAGGAAACAAAATGTATAATTTATAAAATGAAATTGTTGTGGTTATTGTAGACAATAACATTTTTGGAAAATTCTTTTCTCACTAAAATTCCCCATAGTAAACAGGCTGGTCTTTCCCCACCTTATTCCAATCAGCAAACACAGCTTAGTTCAAGGTAAATCCTGCTCATCCCTCCATGATTCATCATTCCCTCACCCTGTATCAGATCCATCACTTCTCTCTGTGTTTAAAGACAGGAGCATGGCTGGGATGAAGGGCTGGGGAGGGAGAGATGTGTCTCTCTAAAAACTCCAGCTGCGATGATGGAACAGCATTCAGTGTGGTATGAGCAGTTAGGGCAAAGCATGCAAGTGGATAAATATGCAATGCGTTATATGAAGTCATTTGGTGATTCTCAGTTAATACCCTAATTGCCCTTTTTTTAATTAATGACTCCAAAATTACTGAACTGAGTGGCAAATGCTGTGGAATGTAAAATTGAAGGACTCTTTATTGACATTTTGGAATTACAAATTATATTTGTTGTGAAAAAATGAGAAAATGTCTGTTTAATTGGTTGTAGGTTGCAATTTGTGTGCACTTAGGTAAGAAATACAGCTATCTAGGGGATCATTAAAGATCACTTTACTTTGAGTCAGCAAAGTTCAGAGCTAGGAAGGAAACGGATCTATATTCTATAAAACTTCAAACTAACAAGTAGCTCGGTCCAAGGTATTGCTCTTGGGAGAGTGAGAGATGCACTGTCTCAGGCAGGCTAGTGGTGGGATGGACAGAGAGGGGAAGAGGGAGCGTTTGGGGTTTCTGACCTCAAAAAGAAAAAGTGGAGTATCTCCTAGCTAAGGTGGCCTGACCTGGCTTTGTATCACCTTCTGAAATGTGGGGTAAGCCCCCTGGGTCAGAAGAAGTTTCTGGCTGCAAACAGTAATTTGGGATTCATCTCTCCTAAAAAATAGATGTCAAACACTGACCTGCTTATCCAGGATGCGTCTGGTCTGTAGATGAAAGCAGTGATTCCTCCTACCTTGCATGGATTTCCCAAGAAAAGGGACATCTAAACTGTCTTTACTTAAAGCAGCTCATGTTTTCTGCACCCGTGGAGAAAAGTGAAAGCCAGCACAGGGAATGAAGCTGCAACACCCGCTGAAGGTACAGGAGGAAGATGAGGTCTCCGGAGCAGAACTGCCTTGGTCCAGTGCCCCGGCACCATGGAATAAACAGGCATGTGTCTCAACACAGAGCAGAGATCTCTGCTCTCCAAAATAGCTTCCCCCAGGAGGGTAACCCAATGCTAGTGTCTTTCTGACAAAGCCCTTGGAAAAACACCACTGAAAGTTTGCTAGTGCAGAAAGATTTGTTAACACCATTAATTAGAAGTGAAGCTTATACTCTGTGTGGCAGAAGCCTCTCGAGATTAAAGATCAACATGTAGACTAAGAAGGGGCTCTGCTCTTACTCATTTGATGAATCACAATATTTGGCACAGGATTTCTTTGCAGAGAAGGAAATCGGGGCTGTCTGGTGTTGTCATTTTCCGTCAGTGAGGAGGAAGAGGGAGATGCTATGGGGATGGATGTAAGAGCATGGCAGCGAAATGAAGGGATGTGGGGAAGTGAGCAGGGAGAGCCAAGGAAAAGGGGTATGTGAATAGAAACTTGGGTCTTGTGACCGCTTGCCCCCCTACAGCATGTTGCCTTCTTGTGTCTCCATACTGAGTGTCTGCATGTGCCACATGGGTATGGCAGGGTTCTGCCTGCATCTCTTACCTGCGCTGTGTCTCACTGCAGTGCGGTTGTTCTCTTCTTAAATGATACCTGTGGTCTGGTAAATGCAACAGGGTGTCTGCCATCTCCACGTTGTCACCAAGCCATCTCCTGTCCTGGTGAAAATCAAGGTGATGCTGCGGTAGAAGGCCCTCATCTTCAGCTGGTGTCAGCTGCTGTAGGTCATGCAGCACGAGCAAGACAGATCTACCCTGCCTAAACCCCTGCAGCTTTTCTGGGGTCTGTGGAGTGGTGTCCCCTGGCCTCTGAGTCTGCTGCGGTTTTGAGGGCTTGTAACTGCAAAATGAATGGTGGTGTTGGAGCAAGATAGGAAAGGTCAAAGCTACATCCCTCTACGTGCCATGGCCAGTGTTGGGAGAGGCCACCAGGCACTCTTCAAAGAGGTGGAACGTGATGGAAGGAGGAGTTGCTCATACAGTGTACACCAGGATGCTGTTCTCCTGCAATCCTTTTGCTTGCTGATTGGCTTTGCAAGCTTGCAGAATAGTTTGCCTGTTTGGGCTCCCCTTTTCATGATCCTTCAGGCCATCTCTGCATCTGTCTGGGTGCTGGGGCAGAGCATCGCCTATGTACCACTGCACCCAACTCAGGGGTGTGCATGAATGTTTAACCTCTGATCCTGCACCCCTGCAGTCAGAGGGCTTTGCCATTGACTTCAGTATGTGTTGTTGTATTGAGCCACAGCTGGAGAGTGTTAAATCTTTACCATCCCACTGCAACTGCCTCTGAAACAGTATAATTAATAGTAATACCTCCTGCCCCAGGCTGAGATTTAGTTGACGAGCAACTCTAAGTTCCTCCTGTGTTTTTTTTTTTTTTCCCCCCTGTTTGTTTTAACCAGATCTAATCAATGCTATAAAGGGCAAAGTGGCAGTGTTATTTATTTATCGTGGGAGCAGCACAGCCAGCAGTCTATCACTTTGCAGTTTGCTTACCAATGCTACAGATAATCAGCATTTTTCACTCTCTTTGCAGGGAAGTCCTGCAGAGTGTGATACATCAATAATGTAATGATTGTAGGATTTGAAGGGAAGTCTGCCTTTCATAGATTTCATAGCTGTCCATAGCAGTAACATTGGGGTTTTCATTCTGCAGAACAAAAATTAAAAGGATGAGTTTTAATTCAAGTTTTTTAGGTTAAAAATTACTTTTTCAGTGCAAATTGTCATAGAAAATATTTATTACAAAGTTGTCTTGTTTGTAACAAGAAGAATGAAAGCTGTAACATTTACTGAGAAACAGTAAATTGTCTTGGGGTTTTAATCTTCAGAAAAAGGATGTAGTGGATATATTTTTCTACAAGCTTTGTAATTTCATTTCACATATTTTACGGAAAACCCTTTCCACTTCTGACCAGCTGCTCTCCGGCACTGTCAAGCAAGGGGTAATTTTCTAATAGATTTGAGAGGACTCCTTTGCAAGGCCACGCTCCGTGCGGTGGTCATTTGTCCTGACCCGGGGTGGTGTGTCTTGCTCCCCAGAGACTGCTGCTTTCATTCCAACGAACGCTTGTGCATCTCATTTGGAAGGATCTCTTTTCACAGCACACGCTTATTTTTCAAGGGCAAAGTTTGCTTTCAAGCCCCATCAGAACAGTGTGGGCTGCCGAAGATAAGAGTGACAAATTGGCATGTGGGGAATAAACTTGGGTCCTTGAATGCCATCACCATACCCAGCCTTTTCTCAGATGAAACACAAATGGGCACAGCACTTTCGCAGATCACAGCTTATTAAATGCCCTCCTTAAGATGCTGAAAACATTTGCCTTGTTTCCCTAACAAGACGGTTCGCCCTGTCCCCTCTGTCGTTAGTGCCACTACGTGCTCCTGCAGCCTTTCTTCTCAACCAGGTCCTATTTCTCCATTCCTAATTAGCAGCAATTGCTTCGTCTCTCGGGTTGCTGGGCTGCAGTCCTCTCCAAGTCCAAGCACAGGCTTTCATGCCCCGGTGACGTAGGCAGGAGCCTGATGCGGGGCAGCCCATGATGCCCGAATCTGGCATCTCTGGCAGCTCCCCCTGCCCTGGGACAGAGACGAGCAGGAGTGGGCAGGGGTGCTCCTGGCCGTGGGGAGAGGAGACGGACCCAGTTACTGCTAGCAGTGACCTCCGGCATTTTGCAGGGGTGGGAACAACTGGCTTCAGTGGAGACCTCTCCAAATCCTGCCATCTCCTGGCTTGAAGAGCCAAAAGGAGCCTTGCCCAGGAGGTTTCATGGATCGTGACTACAGAAAGATTTTTTTTTTTTTAAGCTCCTCACTTTGAGCTGGGCTTTTCCAGAAGGGAGTTATTAGATGCTAGTTGTGTCCTCTCTGCTCATGGCTGGATTTGGGGGAATCCCAGCAGCTTCCTTTGATTCAAGACCAGCCCTGTGGCAGCAAGGAGCGGCCTCAGGATCCCCCCAGGAAGGTACCCTAAATTGTCCCCAGGCATATCCCCCCCCTTGTCATGCCTGTGGAAGAAGACCTGTTGGCCTTCACTGGGGCTCTGGCTGTTGAGAAGCAGCCTCAGACGTGCAGCTACCTATTGATCTATCTCCCGATGACGCTGTTTGCGGTTAGTGGGACAGTCGGGGTGTAACACATAAATATTTGCTCTGTCGAGAAGCACTTGGCGGCCTGCAAGTAAATATTATTAGAGCAGTGAGTAGCAGTGACTCTATTAATACAGTCCCAGAGATACGGGCGCATCCTCTGCCAGCATGAACTGAGTCCTGGGCTGAGCAGAGCAGCCTGTGCCCACGCCAGCTGAGGTTCAGGCTCTGCAGTTCCCCCACAGAGCCCCACATAGTCCCTCAGTAAGTGATGTGTGTCTTTCGGGGCCAGAGAAAATATATCTTCCTTGCTTCTTCAGCCGGTGGAGGCATAACAACATTGGATCTGCATTGCCCCTGGAAATGATCTGTAGAGAGAAAACCCCCAGAAGCAGATACCCCCACTGATTTCAGCTGGGGCTCCCAGAGTGTGCAGAGCCACTCACCTGTATCATTCCGTGGTTTCCCCAGTAATCACTGGGGTAGAGGGTGGCACCTGTGTGCAGCAGCTTACCCAGGGGTGGGATGCTGGACAGTGAGTGCGGAGAGCCGGTGGTGACCGTGCAGTGACCGCTGTGGGAAGCCTGTGCCTGCTCAGACCTCCAGCAGGGGAAGACCAGGCAGCTTGTTTGGTGGCGGTGAAAGGAGAAGCAGTGGGGAAGGGCTCGCACACATCTCACTCTGCAGCGGTCACATCAGAGGAGGAAACTTGGATTTTAGTGAGAGGGTTTGCTGTATCTCTGTAGCAGCAGATCAATAATATGATATGCAGCAGCTGCTATCAGTAAAGTGTGTCGACGTGGCTCATTAATGTTGGCTTATGAATGCAGTTGAGTGTAATTGTTCACTGTACTTAAAAACCAGAACCAGGAGAAATTGCTAGAATATATCCTCTGGGTGTGAAATGCTGGAAATAATGGAGCCGAGGGCTAGACATTCATGTTTAGAGCAGTGTAAAAAAAGCAGAGCTGTGATTTAAGGAAGCAAATAAAACATTTCACCTGGTGCTGCAGTTTTACACAGACAGTCAAGTGCTTACAGCTTCTTCTGCGAAGCGTGCGGTAGAGTCCAGTGGCAGAGGAGTTGGATTGTGTCTGGGCTGGGGTTCCTAAATCTAGGGTCCCCAGCTAGCATCCCACAGCAGGCTGGCATCTCCCACGAGCGCAATGTTAACCTGCTGCCTCCGAGCAATGGGAAGGTATCCCTGGGGATGGGTTTCCTTAAGGAGAAGCCTGGAGGGACTGTAGGGTGTTGGCATCAGCCCATCACTGTCACTCCAGCATTGCTTCTACCTCCCGATGTTTACTCACAATCTAACACAGCTGTGGCCAGGATTGAGCTTGAGAACCTGTGCATGATTAAAGTATCTCTTTAAAAAAGAAATGCAGTTAAGATGTCAACAGTCAAAGACTCCCCTGCCCACCTTGTCACTTGTGCTAGTGGTTAATCATCTCCCTGTTAAAATTTGTGCACTTCATCTCATTTGAATTGGTCAGGCTTCAGCTTGCAGCTATTTATTCCTGTTTTGTCTTTACCCTTTTGATTAAAGAGCCCTTTCATATCCGGTATTGTCTACAGATGAAAGTTTTTACACAGAATAATCACATCACCTTCCCATCTCCTTTTCGATAAGCTAAACAGAACAAAGTCTTTAATTTTCTCTTTGTCAAGCATTTGTCTTCAATCCTTGAATCATCTTTGTGGCTGTATGCTGCACTTTCTCCCTTTTTTTTTTAATCCATAAAATTTGGATGTTGAATTGGGTGTTTAAGTTTTCAAATCAGAAGTGCGAAAGTCCTGCTGAGCCTCAAGCTCTGAGCATGGAGACTTGCCTGTCCCATGGCCTGGATCTTACCCTCTGCCACGCAGCCCCCCAGCCTCCCAGCCCCCCCCGATGCTTGTTGAGCAGGAAGCCCCCGAATGCCTGGGATTTAGGATCCCAAGGGCTGGCAGAAGGCTGCAGCGCAGGTCAAAGGAGGGTCCACATCTTCAAACCAGCCTTGCTAGAAGCTCACCTCCAGGTTGCAGCCTCCTGCCATAGTCTTTGCACTAACAGGCACCCTTCTACCCTGCAGGCTGCAGACACCAAACCCATCCTCTTGCTGGCCACCATCTCATGTAGCAGAAATGAAGGATATTGGAAGAGATCTGGCCATGGCTTTGCCAGGTGGTCATTCAAAGCCCTGCTACTTTCTAGTCTGAGAATCTCTCTTGTCCAGCTGTAGAGCTACAGCAAGTGCCGCTGAGGTCCGTGTTGCTATCTCTCTTGCTGAGATCACTGTGTGGCCCCCCCAGCCTGCGCTGACCCATCAGTGTGTTTTTTTATTGCACAATCACACCCATTGACCCTTTCAGATGAGGAGTGCGAGACACTGCACAGAGCAATTCTTTGCAGTGAGCAGTGTGAGTCTGGATTAACAGCTCAGCACTGACTTTGCTCAGCTAAAGCCAACTGTAAAATCCCAGTCTGTGTTCCTTCCATTGAAGATGCAGAATGAATTTCAGTTTAAAACAGTGTCAACCCATTTATTATTGCCTTTGTAAATAAGCCCCTGGAGAAGACTGTAGGTCAACACCTAACTCGGTTTTAGCGATATCATTTTCAGCTGAGATCTTCTTAAACTGAATCAGCGTGAGTTACTCATCAGTTGATATAAGACCTTTTTTCACATAACAAAGCCAGGACAGGTACAACATCTCCTTTCTGATCTGATACCCCACCAAACTCCCCAATCATGTCTCTTTAACACCTCTGGGAAAGGCCAACTCAGGATCAGGCTAAATACAAGTGCGCACAGGCTTTTGTATTGATCTGAAGTTAGTTTCTCCTAGCTTTGCTCCCTGGTGTTTTTGTGATATTACTTCTTTCCCTTGGTTGTTCTGGGGACATGTTGTGCTCCTAAGGTTGGGTTCAGATGGGCAATGCTGGTGAGGAGGTGTTTACCTAAATACTCACTGGAACCTCAGATTGGAACCACCAGACTCCCCATGCAGAGTGATGCACCCAGGGCTGCCATCACTGAGGACCAAGGGCACCTCCAGCTCTATTTGGGCTTTTTGCTTTATGATCCTCCTATCAGAATATGCAGGGGAGAAAAGGAGAGACCCAAAGTAACCCAAACTTTTCTGAAACTTTCTCAAAGTTGCCACAACGGCTGTTGGTCAATTCCCAGCTCCTCCAACCTGGTTCACCCAACAGGAGCCTTTTCGTGATGGTGAAGATACCCAGGGAAAGCGGACTGCAGAAGGCAGCACTCTGGTAGTGCAGTCATTATAGCAGTTGGAAATCTGGGGTATCCTTGAAATCAAAGAAGCTGTGGGACTCTGTAGCCACTGAGGATCAAGCCCTTTAATAAATACTCCTGTCACCATCTCAGAGCCATTCCAGCAATGGTGCATCCTCATTTCTTTTCAGCAAACCTTACAGTGGACCTAAAGAGGGGTTATATTTGCATAGTCTTCACTTTTTTTTTTTACTCTCTCATGATTTTTGAAAGCTTAGATATCTGAAGCGCTTAGCTCTGTGTTGAGTGTCTCATTAAATTTCAGAACCCTGCTTTCCTAGGCTCCGTTAATTAGGCATTTGATTGAAAGTCTAAGTCTGAAGGCTTGGGTATTGACTACAGCTTTGCTAACCTAAGGTGATCTGTTCAGTGTAGTTAAAGCTTGCGCAGCCAATTTCTTTTCTTAACGTCCTTCACCCTGCTATTAAACAAGCATCACAGATTGCTGGAAAACCCTTGTGTTGGCTGGAGAGAGTCTCTAAGATTTATCTTAGCTCTTGAGCTCCGTTGTCACTTGAGTTTTCTGCTGCAGTTGTTGGTTAATAAAGACTGCCTGTCCATTTAGCAGGCAGCAATTAATGACCAGCAAGAATTTTGTCTTGAGTGCTTCAGTAGCCTGTTAGGTTTTTGGTTGGTGTTTTGTTGGGTTTTTTTTAAGTACTGTAGAGTATTGCATGTGTTTGCATAACAAACAAGGAGTCCAGGGTCAGATGCCGACATGCTTTTCATATCTGCGATTTAGGCTTCAGTATTTTCGTCTGCCTGACACGGAGATATTTAGAGCCAGTCTCCCCAAAAACGCACAGGTTTCCAGGTGGGAGTCAGGTACCTTATGGCATGGTGGACCTGACCCTGTGGGTCACACACTGGTGCTCCTTTGTCCAAGCAGTTACGAGGTGTGTGGTGAGGATATTGAGCAGCCAAAAGCAAACAGCCTGGCTCGCTGGCATATGCTGCTCCTCTACCTCACATTGCTTTCTCATCAACCACAGGGAAACCAGCCAAGCCAGGAGAGCAGATGGAGGGAAGCGAAGGACAGGAGGTCTGAGAAGTCCATGCTCTATGCTGAGCCTGCACTGCCAGGCTGTGAGGAGGAGGCAGAGGAATACTCCCAAAATGAGCTTTCCTGGCTGCATGGCTTGTGATGGAGAGAAACAGATGCTGGGTTAGAAGTGGATGGTGCAGAACTCCCAGGAGAGAGCAAGGCTGGATGATGGGAGACCTCCAAGGCAATGAATCTCAGTGAGATGTTTGCAGGTGGATCACTCGTTTGGGTTTGTGCGTGCCCCCTCATTTCTATCAATCAGCTGCATGCCAGCAGCACACTGAGACTTCACCCAGCTTTGGTATCGGTGGCCAACTCCTTAAGCAAGTGCCATTTCAGGGGCAGCTATAGCCACTAACTCTCCAGCTTTCTGCTTTCCAGTGCTGCTCAAATCAAGCTGTAATCTCCCTGCAGATTGCCAGCTCAGACTGTACTACTCACCTTGCTGGGGACCGCTTACTGCTAAGCCTGTCTCATACTAGGTTTTGAAAGGAATGACTTTCTGGGTTTTGTTGTTCTAGGCTCTCCTTGTCTATCTCATAATTCCTTTCTTTAAATCGTCTCCTGCAACTGGTATGTTCCAGCTTCTACAGTATCTGCTCTAGGTTGTGCATCTCCTGTCTCTGATACCTTGACACACAGCCTTTTCCCTTCCCACTCTTCTCCTCCCCCTGACTCATACCAGCGTGCTTCAATTAGTTGGCCCAGATGGGCCTTCCTTGGCATGCCTATTTTGTCCCAACAAAGGTGACAATCAAGGTAGACAGTAATTTAATTGAATTTTCTTCTGAAGTTTTAAGTGGGATAATCCTAAAGCTTAGTCCTACCTCTGAGTCACAGCTAATGGCCTTGGTCATTTGTGAAAGGGTTTTTTTTTTTTAGTTTCTTGGTCTAATCAGCATCTCTCATTCTTTGCTCCTGATAAATATTTCTGACCTGCTTGTAGGCAGAGGATTGCTAAAGACTACACAGCTCCCACTCTGAGCAGCCCTGTGCACATGTGTGCATAGGCAGAAAGACTCAAAAATGGATTTGGAGGGGAAAAATGTTACTACTCCATGCAAATGTAGCATTTTTATTTTCTGAAGGTAGTAGGCATTTTCCATTCTTCTCTACCCAACTCCAGGTTTTAAAACATGCTAAAAGGGAGGGTGATGCAAATGTGTTACAAAGTACAAGCCTGCACAGAACTGTGTCCAAAATAAAAAAAAAAGAAGAATTGAGCAGCCCCTGGTGTGGGTTTGCTATTCACTTGCTGACCTTTGTAAAAATCTTTTCAGGATAGGATTTGATCTCCCTGCAAAGGGGTGGCAGTAACATGCAGTCATAAACGCTTAATGAATTAGCAGTGGACATGTGAGACATAGCTGCATTAGCTCCATTTATAGATGGGAACCGAGGCCCAGGAAAGGTTAAATAGCTGCCTAGAGTTGCACGTGAGGCTGGCAGCTGAATGAGGACCTGAATGCAGATCCCCCCATTCTCCTCTGACTGTCCCCGAGAACCTGCTCTGCTACCAGGCTGCTGGTCCTGACTTGCAGGGCTGCGAGGCAGGACTCCCCCATGCTGCAGCATCATGGGGACTCACACCCGTCTAGCACTTGGGAAGGGATGGTCTAGTGGAGGTGAAGTGATGCAGAAAGTGGCTTGGGATGAATGAAAAACTAGGAGACAGATGAATTCAGAGCACCAAAATTTGGTGAAACGTGGTAGTATTTATGTGCAGAGCTTGGTTTCCAATTTAGTGCTGACCACTCACAGCAACAGTGTGTTCAAAGCAGGCAGCAGCATCATAAACCTCCTCTCATAAACCAGCTGCTCATAAAAAAAACGATGAAAGTACTGGTGGAAACACGCAGGAGGAAGTTGCCTTCTTGTGGAAGCTGAAACACTGGTAGTTTCCAGCGCAGCCAAGAGCCCGTGCTGGTGGAGAGGGCTGGACGCAGCGTGTCCCTGCCCCACCGATGCAGAAGGAGCCGTCGGCACTGTGCCATAACGCGTCTGCCACCTTCGCTGGCCTTTGGCGTGCCTTGGCCTCTACTGGTTGGGTTGTTTTTAAGTACTAGTCTCCATAGCTTGATCTTTGGGAAAATGGCGGGGGAGGCTGACATGGGGTTTGTTGAGGCTCTCAGCAAAGCCCATGTTTCTGGGGCTGCGTCCGCTGGGTTTCTGCTGTGTTCGCTGATGGCTGGTGATTACCGGGTCACTACTGTAGCTGAAATCTTTGCTGTTCTGCAAGCTGAGGGAAAGATAAATAGTTGTTTTGGTCATTACAAGCATGTAGCTGGGAAGTCAGGTCTGTCTGTTGAAGATTTCGGGGTGTTGATGCATATGGGGAGGGTTGCCAGGGAGAGAGCTGGGGGGGTTGCTGGTAGATTGAGATAATTCCCCTTTACCATCCTGCCTGCTGGGCAAATTCAGCACCTCCAAATTGTGCAGAAACCCCATCTTTACACGTGCACCGTCTGTCCCTTGGGCTTTGCATAGCTCCAGGTGAGGTTCGCAGCAGATCTGGAGGTAGTTCTGCTCTACTGGACTGCAGGGGTTACTCCTGGGAGGCAGCAGCTCAAGGACCAGCTCTCTGCAGGCATGTGCTGGTCCTTCAGGGCATCCAAAATCAATCGGAAAGCCTCGGTCACACAATCTTGTCCCTCCTCTGAGGAAGCACAATCTTTCAGGTTTTTTTCTTTTTGACTGAAAAGATGAGACAAGGTTGATTCCTCTTTAGATTTCATGTCAACATGCCATGGTGGCCAGAGGGGGAGGGACTCCGTGGGCAATGCAAATGTCCTTCCTTACTTAGACTATAGCTCACAGCTTTTTGGAATATAAATTGTAAACTGAGGAGGGCATTAAATAAAGGCTACATTTCTCCCTCCCTCTTTCCCCGTCAGAAGAATTTAATCAAAATCCCTCTGTATTCTGCACAGAGCCCCTGGCTTTTTATCAGGGAGCCAGTCCAGCAAGACACTTAAGCTGGAGGGGTGTCCTGTTGCATGTAATTAGGCTGCTTGTGTGCTTGGGTTTAAGCAAATAATTAACTGATTTCCTGGATCAGCACCAGGGTACTGAGCACCTTGCAAACTGCCCATTCTTCATGCTGTGGAGTGCAGTATTTCACTTGGATGGTGTTAGACCTCTGTTCTGTGCACCTGGCACCTGGTTATCCTTTCTTCCCTGGTAAACACCAATTTGAAGTCCTTAATCCACAAAAAAATCTGCATACGTAGATAAGTCACATGCATTGACTCTGCTTTGCGATTAGTTACCAAAATCACCACTTCCAGCAGAGATGCTCTGCTGATGGGCCATGCGAGAGCACCGGGGCCTGTGACTTGTGATTCCCTTTCTGCAGTTGTGCTAGCTCACAGAGAAGGAGAATTAATTGAAAAGTTCGTAATCATATTCAGAGGGCGTGTTTAAATGTTTTGCTTTGCTCAACCAGCTCCTTTCTCAGCTCCTGCTATTAGACTGCAGAATATGATCACAGAGATCCCAGCTTGCTCCATCCACAGTCCCCAGCACTGCACGCTAATGGGAGGCGTAGTTCACATCCAACCCAGATCAGAAGGGCTTGAATTTCATCATTGCCATGTGGTGGATGTTCAGTGACCTGTGTTAAGCGAACAGCATCATTGCAGTAAAATTGTGAATGTGTGTTGATCTGTATTTATAAAATGGAGTTAATTAATATACTCACTGTCTGGGTTTCATGATTTTTTCACTCTCTGGGAGATATGGAAAGTGCAGTAAATGAAGGCTGTCTTGATTTTAGTGAAAGCTTTGTGGAAACATTTTCAAAAATGCCTGTGCTTTGGGTAATAAGCCAGTTGAATGATGTATTTTCTGGGTGCAAAGCCTGGGAAAAAGTCTGCTAGTCTGGGAGATTACACACAAAGTAAGCATGCATGGTGTATAGGGGAACTTTGGAAGGTGCTGCTGAGTGGGGTGGATGAGGCAGGACATCCATCAAGATTCCAAAGGACAACCAGGATTATCCTGTGGTTAACAAGGGTAAGCTTATAGCAAAGACTCAGAGTTAAGATCCCATCCCATTTACTGTTTCCACTGAAGGAGCTGAGAGGGATAGTAGGGTCTGAAGCTGGGAAGATGTGTAATCACAGAATATTCTGAGACCAGAATTAAGACGCAGCGCGATCTGGCAGCAGGACCCAGCCTGCTGCACAAACGGCTGTGGAAATCGATGGCAATTTAACTGAATACTCCAGGCTGCGAACGGTGGCTGTGGAGGTGTCAGCCACTTCTGTTCTCCACTTTGGAGGTTTCAGCCATCAGCCAGAGGGCAGAGCTGTGCTGGGTGCAGGGGGGAAGATAAAGCTGCCTTAGATGGAGAATAAGAGATCTGGGAATTCACTCCACCAAGGAGAGGTTTGGACCAAGCAGCACTTGAGACCACATCTTATTTTATCATTGAGTCTGGTGCTGTATTTTATTGTAGAAGTTGCAGAAGCTGACATGCTAGGAAGTTTTTGAAGAATGGATGTACTATTTTTTAGTGCATCCTACTGAGCAAGGAACAGATTTAACAGAAGTGATGTCACGTTATTTTGGATCTTATGTGTTATATGCCAGAGTGGCACCTGAACCTTTAGATGCTTAAATCAAAGACCAGGTCCATGGTCTAGAGACTATGCAGTCTGATGCCCAGGTCCCTCAAAATACTTAGTGCCATCAGTTCTTAGGCTTTCCCTGCCTCTCTGTGGATGATAGTCTAAGTTGTGTTCAGGAAGAACAGCCGAAAAGGGAGGTCAGGGCTTCTGTCACACAGCAGTATGGGTAAAGAGAAGACAAAATGAAGAGCTGGCGGTAAATAAAGTATCAAGAAACTCTTCTGCTGTTGAGGACAGGCTAGAGTCCTTCCCAAGAGGGAACAATCTGCAATAACTCTGCTTTCCCAGGACCTTCTTGTGGGATGAGGGCATTGTTGCAGTGCCAGGGTTGTGCTCATTAAATGCTGCGCCCAGACGTGGAAGGACAAATAGGTGAGGTTTCAGTTAACAGCAGTATAGCTCACCCAGGTTGCGCTGGTAAGGGACCTCTCTGCCATGGGTTGTGTATGTTGACTGCATGCCAGTGTAGCTTACATGCAGAAATAGGGGGGCAGGGTTTAATTCATTTGTATTTTGCATGGCTGTTGCCACTTTTGTCACCGCTGCTGCCACCTCTGTAGGACTGCAGTCACCTGTTCTCTCTTCTCTGCCATGTTCCTTCAGCTGCTCTGTTAAATTAGTGGATATACTCAGTGTCACCCTGCACACATGCTGTCCCATGTACTCTTCTCCAGGCCTCCTGTAGAGGCAAGTTGAATAGATCTTTGGTTTGACCCGGGCCAGGGTTTGGATGTTCTTGTGGTTGTTGGTGCTAGCAAGAGATGTCACGTTTTTCTAAGTGATTTTGAAGCTGGCTGATGACTTTCTGATGGGATTTTGCGGGGCTGAAGGCTGTCTCACAACAGACATCCAACAGCAGCTCTGAGTTCCCATTGAAACCCAGTGAGATGGATGTACACATGGATCCTGTCACTGTGGCCACCTTCTCTGATCATCCTTACTGTGAATATTTGGCTTACACAGGTACATCTGGGACTAAACATGGGCATGCTCTCTATGCTTTGGGTCCAGTGCTTTCTTCATGGAGTGCGATACCATATCGCACAGTGAAAGGCACATTTTGTGACCTGTGTCGGTAAGACCTCTTGGTGTTGGTAGTCCAGCAACGATCCTATACCTTCACTCTCTGAGGAAGAGCTCTTTTTACCCAGACTACATTAAACATCTCTGTTTATATAGTGTGCCTGCAAAAGTCCCTGGATAGTTTCAGAAATCAGTGGGAAGTGTTCATCGTGCAGGACATTTATCTTTTTTCTTTTGTAAGTAATAGCACCAAAATATGTATTATAAGCCAGAAAGAGAAAGCTGCTCCCCAGAGTGTTTTGCTGGGGCATTCAGCATCTTATCTGAGTAAGCGAAATCACAGCTAAGCAAACACAGGCAGGGTCAGGCAGCGTATGGAGCAGCTGGGAGCTGCAGAACAAAAGCCTCTTTGCAATCCCAATAAATTGGTCCCATAGGAATTTTGCTTTGAAATTATAATTGACCCAGGGAAGAAAATTATTTCATGGACTTTGAACTCATTAAAAAACTCCATCATTCATCTACAGTTTATTCCTGACACTTAATCAAAAGAAATTTAATGATCTTTCTAATGAATGTAATTTAACGTTGCCAGGAATGTATCTACTCCGAAGTACATGGCACTGATTGTAGGAGTGGAAGGTGTTTATTAGCTCTGTTTGTCGCAGCTGCTAAGCACTTCTCAGGAATTTCAGAAGTGTCCACATTTAAGAAGAATAATTTTGGCATCTTCTTTTAATCACAGATTTTTGTGAATTCGTGGAATTCCATCTTTTGTGGAATTTCGTAGCTTTAAAACCTTCTTTTGTACAAATGAAAAATAACATATAGCAGTAAACCCCAGACGAAGAAATATTTAGAATAGATTTTTTTAAATCAAACTTTGAGTGCACATGCATTAAATTACAGGACATTCACAGCACAGCAGGATTTGGCTCCAGACAGCAAACCCTCTAATATGACCCTTGTGTAGGAAGGCATCTCTATTCAAGAAAGCATTTTCTTATGTAGCCAACTTAAAGGGGGGGACGGGGAATTAATTTCTCTTTAAAGAACTGCTGCAGTTTCATTGACTTCAAGGCATGAAACCATAGTGTCCTGCCCTGGCTAGGCATCATCAGAGCCAGCACGGGTGTTATGGGCTCGCTGGACTCGTCAGTCCTGTGCCCAAAACCGGGGTGTGCTGGCTGTCAGAGGCATTGTGCCAGGGCAGGGTGGGAGCCCAGAGCCAGGGGCTGGATTTCCCCTGTGCACAGTAGTTTTCCTCCTCATACTAACTCTCGTTGATGTTCAGATGGGGCCGCAGTTTGCGGCAGCTGAGGAACAGTTTTGTTTCTCCAAGTACTTTGGGAGCTCGGAGGACCAGCAGGTCCCGGTGCTCGTTCCCATCCCCGGCTGGAGTCCTGGCTGTGTTCTGCAGCCAGCTGAGCAATGGCTGCTGCCCGCGCCAGGCGTCAAGCTGATGTGCCTTCTGCCTGCGCTTTGGCATCAGTACTGTGCCTCCGTTTGGGGTTGTATTTTCTTTTGTCGTTCAGCAGGTTTTGATCAATGCTTTTTCACCCTTGGTGAGAATCAAAAAGTCAGTAATGAATAACATGGGAACAGCTGGTTGAGCTACTGGTGATGGAGGCCCATTCCTTAAGCAAGGCCTACTCCCCATTTATTTTCTGGGCATTTAGCTCAAGACACTTCAGTGAGAGAGAAGATGGTTTTGTTCAGGAGGGTCCTCAAGGAAATACAATTTTGGGAAAAAAATTACACTTCCTGCTCAAACTTTTAAGATTTGCAAGATCTTGTTTTTAAGTGCCTTCTAGGTGGTGGGTTGTCTCCTTGAACAAGTGATGTCAGACTTACTCTATATACAGCCATGACATTTGCTAAGTTGTGCAATACCCTGGACTTTCGAGAGCTGTTATTGCCTCTAGTCAAACTATCTGTATGTCACAGGATGTAATGTTTCACCCCAAATCATGCTGCTGTGCTAACCTTGAGATTACAAGGCATTTTGGAGAAGGTGGCTAAAATACATACCTGCTGTTTTCACTCATCCTGAAAATAGAAGGGTTTGTAAATCCTTTGGTAATACTTCTGTAGCAATTTTTTAACTGAGCATTGTCACCTGGCCATGTTTTCCAGAGGGTGAATAACACCAAATAAAGTCATCCTGGTGTTTTGTTAGGGACTAATCCTGCTCCACTGAAGTTAATGGAATAATTAATTGACTTCTGTAAGTGCAGGGCAGAACCTGGAGTTTCAGGAGCAGCTGGTGCTACCGAAGCTCATGCAGAGCAGCTTTTGGTCTCAGTTCATGGACTTTTTTACTGAATTGTGCCAAGGTTTCAGCATGAGCTGAACTCTTCCTAGATATCAGTGGATCTAAATGAGTATAAAATGTGAATGTCCTAATGGTAGGAAGAGATTCAGACCTTGCACACTGCCAGGCACCAGAGAGTCTGTGCAGGAGGAAATGTCTGGCTGAGACATGGATTTTCTCATGTATAATGAACTCAGGCTGAAAGGTTTTCTGCAACTGGATTGTTCAGAACCTCCTACTCCTCCTTGTAACTTCTCTGACATCTAAAAAGGGTTGTGCTCATGTTAGTCTTACCCAAGAGGGTCTCTAAGACCTTCTTAGAGGTCCTCTCTTCCCGGCCACTGATTTTTATGAAACTTGTAGGAATTTACATCTAAGATGCAGTAGCATGAGCAGCTTTCAGGTTTGCCAGGAGCAGGTTCAGAATACACACACTGTCCCAGTCTCATCCTTCTGTCCTGGGTATCATCCTTGACATGGGGTTTTCCCCCTGTCCATCTTCTGAAGCCGTGGTCCTGGGAACCACCATATTCTACATACAGTAGAGATGAGAAGAAAAGGGGTGATCCAGAGAAACCCACCCAGCCCCTGGAGAGACACGGCCCCCAGGGTCTGGTCACCCTCCAGTGCGGGTGTGGGTTGACACCTGCACCTCCCTGGGCACAGCCAAAGATCTCGCCCCATGCCTCGCAGCGACTCTGCTTGCCTCAGCTGCACTGTGACTCACCAAGCAGCACATTGCGTGCCCGGTGAGAAACAGCCCCAAATCACCCCGGAGGTCCCCAGCCTGCGTCACTGCGCCCATCGAGGTGGGGGAGCATCCCGCACAGCCCCAAGAGGCACAGGCAGGGGCTGCAAGCCAAGAGGGGGCCTGTAAGAGGGGATGGGGTCAGACATGTGTTTGCTTCGAGCCATGTGTTGGATTTCCTACAAGTGACTGCTCTCAATCTCCCACTGTCACTTGCGAGAGCTGCCCTGTCATGAAAGATGCTTTCAGCTCTGCAATGCACGTGCACAAGTCACCGTGATGTGTCTGGCCCCGAATGCCGTGGGGACCCCGATAGACATGTTTCACTGGGGTGCACAGGAGAGAGGTCTGGGTTTACTCTTAATACCTTTAAAATAAAATAAAAAGCATGCTGCCTGCTTGCCATTAATCCTCAAACTGGGTGCCTGCAAGTGCACGTGAAGATGTGAGGCTGGAAACCAGGTCAGTAAATAGAAAATAGCACTTTTTAAGGAAAAAAATGTAAAAATCTCTTAAGGTTTCCTCCCTCTACCCCTGCCTGTAAATCCTGCCTGTGCTGGGAAGCAGCAGGGCTCCCTTCCAGTTTCTAAGCTTCTCAAAATTATGAAAATCCCTCAGTGGCAAATCCTAAAATTATTGGGGCAGGGGGAGTGTGAACTGCTGATCAGATCCGTATTGTCATATGCAGAGTCAGGAGGTACCAGGGATTTATTCCGCCTAGCAAGGGGGATGTTAGATAGATGGACGTACCTGTTCCTTGAGCATCACTGAAAGAGGAGAAGACAAGTCATTAGCCAGCATTAGCCATGTGGACCATAAAATGCCGATCACCCAAAATGGGCACATGTAGGACATGTCCTGTAGGCCCCCGCCCCGCAGAGAAGCTCTGCCAGTGACAAGTGACGGCTTATCAGCTTCTTGCACTGCTGTGCTGCCAACCACAGAAATCTGGGGGGCTGCTGAGCTGGTCTCCCCTGAGCCCCAGGCTCCATCTCCCTGTACAGCCACCAAGGGGGTTGGCAGGCGCTGCGCTGCAGTTTAAACCTGGTCGTTGCACCACCGATCCACATGCTGAAATGTGGGGAAGGTGGCTGGTGAAGGGCAGAGCTGCTCCCTTGCCATCCCAATGTTAGAAAGATATTTCTTCCTGGACATGGACACGGAGATAGGATTGACCTGAGGAATGTCTTTGGGGGAGTCATTTGCTCTCCTTTAGAACAGTGTTGTCTGATTTTGTTTTGATTTCTTGTCTGGATGTCTTTACCCAGACAAATTAATTCATTTTTTGGCTTTGCAAGAGTGTGACTGATTCAGCAAAGCAGCCATGGAAGATAGCGCAGCACAGATCAACATCAGATCAGATTCAGGCTGGTGTTGACTGTCTACAGCAGCCAATAGCGATCTGGGCTCTGCCAACCTGCTTTCACTGAGAGGGAGATTGTCCCCAGATAACCAACTAGGTCCCCTTCAAAAATCCCTTCGTTTGATCCCACTCATCCTGTAGAAACCCCAACCCACTTATATTTTCTCTAAATGGAGGCATTTCTCATATACAGTCATCCCACTGCAGAGCAGCATAATTATCTACGTGTGGCTTGTGCACAAAACCCTCAGATGTATTTTGAACATCTGACATTTTTCCAAGAATAAACAATAGGCTAGCTGTGAAATGTTCGCAAACTTTTCCTTCCCACTTCCTAACTTCCAGGGAGCAAACAGAAAATATTCAGTGCTTTCAAATGTTAATGATATTTTGTGTTGTGAAAGAAAAAAATAGCAAACAGAAAAATACCCCCCAGATGATGCTGTGGCTCTGTCCATTCTGCCGTCTCTGGTCATTTTGTTCCTTTTTTCTTGTTGAGAAGTTCATCCTTTTGTTACATGTTACTGTTTCTGCTGGTGGGTTGAGTAGCTGAACTGCTTTAAACAGAACGTAATAGTTTTCTCCAGTCTTTGCAGGACAGAATCAGTCCATAGTGGAGATGCCCAAGGGAGGAGTGGTACAGAGTAAGGACCACAGGTCTGGGTTGGACGAGGGACCACTTGACCCTGCAAGACAGGACCTGTCCTCTCCTTGTTCATCATTTGCCATGTTGCCCTCACATTCCTTACTCTGGCTCCCAAAAGCAAAAGCACCATAAACAATAACCAACAATAAACTAGAATGTGGTACTTCTAATTAAAAAAAAAAAAAAGAAGTGGTGCAGGACACGTCCATCTGCCTCCTCCTCAGTGTTGAGCAGAAAGAAAATTGGTTTTATCATAATTAGATTCACACCTGCTCCAGTTCTCTGGTAGGAGAGTGCCTTTTCTGACCCCACTTGGTACTGGAAAATGCTCACTGCCAGCTTTGCTTCTTCCTGCTGGCTTTGACATCAGAACAATGGTCCCAGCAAACACGTCCTGGCGCATGCAGCACCCCAAGCCCGTGGCGCTGGGACCGGCAGCCCGGGGAGCCCATGCCACGCAGCACCCACAGCCCATATGTCTGTGAGATGCGGTGCAAGCTGTAGGGTGGAACCTGAACATCTTTTGTCTTTGTAAAATCAAGACAGGTTGCTGGTGCTGGTGTGGATGACAGTGGCTGTGCATCCTTATGTGTAATGGTACAATCCGGGCTGTTGCTATGGTTTCAGCACTAATGGATCAGGTTGTAGGAGGCAAAGCAACCCCTTAGAGAAATAAATCAGTGCTGCTTTGGGAAGGGATTATTAAATATTATTTTGTTATTATTATTGCTGCATCTTTCATTTCTGTAGCTGCTGGGAGTTTGCAGGGGTGGTAATTAACAGCAGCCCCGCGTGCTGTACAGGCAGTTTGTGCCATGCTGCCTCCAGTCCTGGCTGCAGCCCCTGTAACCACTCCTGGGGAGAGTCCAGGACTGGTTGATAATGGTGTCCATGCCAAAATCCCAGCAACAATCGCAATCCTCCTCCAGCACCTAAAGTGAGTCTGTCTGCAGGTGTTACCCTGCAGGAGGACAGTGTCTTCAGCCCGTTGTACAGATGGGAAAACCAAAGCACAGAGCTGCGAAAGGACTCACCAGGGTCCCCAGGGGGTCAGAGGCAGAAGCAGAAGTCAGCTCTACATCTCATGAATCTCAAGTCAGTGCTTTATTCACCTCATTCAACTGAGCGTCTCTCTAGTCTCCTCTGTCAGCCACTGACCTTGGGTGTAATTCAAAGCTTTAGGCTGTTTCGGCCTTGGAAGAGTTTTGACCAAGATGCTTGCCTCTTCTTACCTTGGCCAGGATCTTGGGATGATCTAGGCCAGTGTTTCTAAGTGGGAGCCTTTATTCTAGCAGTAAACGGTGCATCCCTGCTGCAGCATGTCACTAACCCATGAGAAAGACACCCTCTCACTGCTTATTTACCTGTCTGTGTGCTTATGAAAGAAAAATAAATGCTAAGGGATTACTCCTTTAATGAATAGACCTATGTGTACATGCATGTAGTGTAGCATCTTACAAGTCCATCTCAGTAGTTTTTAGGTCTGAGAATGAAAGTTATAATGAGTAAAATATTGATTTCCCATAAAAGGGTTTTAATCAAATGCCCTGACACCCCAAGGGGGACAGAACTCTGCTACAACACCAAATTGCACTTCATACACCATCTATTTTTCAAGCACTGTATAAATGAGCCTGCCCACTGGATATATGAGAGTTCCCAGATATCATACATCACAGGGAATAGGGAGAGCTATAAGGAGAGCCAGAGCTGCCTGGCTCGGGAAGGGGATGATCTGGCAAACCCGCTGGGGAGCTACGGGGAAAGCAAGGCTTGTTATTCCCTTCGGCAGGACCTGCAGCCCATATAAAGGTCTGACAGTGAGGTGCTTGCTCAGGCCTTTAAAGTCCTCATGGCCCTGTTTCTCCTGAAGTGAGGATGTTTTTTTCCGTGTTGGGCGCCGGCCAAGCTTGCAGTGGGAGCAGGGGCTCACTGCAGGGACACCACCAGTGTGTGTTCCACCACACTGGAGTGTGCTGTCACCACCGGTATTGCCCTGTGGGACTTTTTACTTTCATAATGCATTTGGCAGAGACCTCGGGATGCATTTTGTAAATATCAGGTACACCTGGTGAAGGCAGAAGAGATACATGGTGCAGACCAGAGGCAAGAGGATTGCCTTTAATTGCTGTCATTGCCTTTAGATCCAGCTGGCCTTTGGCATCAGCTCAGGAATGAATTTTTGCATGTGTTTCCCCCCTCATCCTTTGCCTGTGTGGGTCTGGTTCCTTATGTTTCTCCTGAGCTCTCTGTCCAGAAGGTGCTCAGACATCTCCTTGCACAGGGAACATGTGTCAGGGAGATCTCTCCTGCCTGCTGAGAGTGATGCCAACTTGTCACAGGTTATTCCCTTACACTTCAGGCAAAGGATGAGCCTTGAACAAGGATTGAAACAACAGAAAGCAGCAAACACCAACTATTAAAAAGAAAAAGGAGAGAGAGGAGGAGGATAAAGTGAGCAGTCCAGTGTCTCACAGCAGTAGCAGCAGACAGGCCAACCTTCTGGGCTTACAGAGCCCATGGTGCTTGGTAATGAAAAAGCTCTGCCTGGACTTGAGTACAAGGATTTTGAGACCCTGAGATGGGAGGCACAAGCTCTCCTCTTCTGCAGCAATTTGCTGCAGTGCACTGGGTTGGTCACTGGTCTTCTGGAGGGCCTGAAGGCTCACCGAAGTCAGTGGAGATAGCTCCTGTGTCTCACCATGCTTTGCATCCGGAGTGTCCCCCAGTGGCATTCAGGTGACTTCAGGGGGGTTAAGTGGGCATAAGTGGATTCTGAGCTGAGTTTTGAAAGCCTTGGGGTCCTTCTCCAGATGAACAGTGACGCACACCCTATTCTGGAGGCCCAGGAAGAGCCAAAAGCCGTAACTTTGCTCTCCTGAGCACTGGGCCTGTATATAAAAGAAGGAACGCTGTGTTGAGAGACAAAGAAAGACTGCACCAAATCATGTAATGAACCGTGGTGTGGCGCAGTGAGTGGTAAAATGAAGCATGCCTTTGTGAGACCGGTGGCCACGGCACTTTAGCTCAGCTTCCCATGCCCCGTGAAGCAGCATCTTCCCCTCTTCTGTACCTTATCCCAGGCCAGCATCAGGGCTCCCAGCTGGACAGGGTGGCTTTTACCCCACGAGAGGAGTGTGGCCATAGCTTGCTTTAATGCTGGACAAGTTTCCTGTTTGAATTTTCTGTTCTCCAAACCCTTAAGACACCCAAGCACCGCCACACCTTGGCACTGCCCTATTTCAACTCCCTTTCTCCCAGCACCTCCCAAGGAGAGCAGTGAAAGCCTTCCTCTTCCTTCAGCCCAGCTCCTCTCACTTCAGTCTTTCTCCCCCATCTCTCCAGAGATGATGCTCCAAAATGCCACGTGGGTACTCCCGAGTGGAAACTACATAATGAGCTCTCTTTGAACTCTTATTTTCTACTATTCAACAGTTTATTTCTTCTTCCCAGCACAACTCCCCTGCCTGCTCTTTCCCTCATCACCAGCACAGGACCACAGCAGTTCCCTAAAACTTTAGGACATAGGGTTTCCCTGCTGTTGCCTGACAAAAGGGTTACTCCCTGCATCTTGTCTACTTAACATCTTTTTATACCAGAAACATGCTGTCTCGACTCCTGGCCCCTGGCTGCAGACCGGAGGAAGACCTGCTGCAGCAAACTGCAAACGCTCAGCAGGTACAACTGCTGCTACATGGGAGGTGCAGTGTGTGCCTCAGGCTGTGTGGTCACACACAGCAAGCCCAATAAATTGAACCTGCTGCCCATGCACAGAGGTTTCTGAGATGTGCAGTTGCAGCACCCAAAGCTTGCCTCACCTTTGCAGTGAGCCCTAAGATCCCTTCTTTTTTTTAAATTTGAAATGAATCCTCCAAGATAAAGCTCCATCATTAAGACTCCACTTTTTGGAAAGCATCTAGTATGCTTCTTGACTTATAAATTCAGCATGTCTCTGCTGACTTCAGCTTACACCACTGGAAATCTGCTTGCCAGTCCAGTCCTCATATTGTACAACTTACCAGCCATGGCTAAATTTCCTGCTAGTATAAACTGGTATGACACAATGAAAGTCACCAGTGGTCCATCAGTTTGCATCAGTAAAGCATCTGATCCACAGGTCTTGCTGCTTGGATTGCCAGTAGGTTTCTATTTCTTGTATCTTCATTAATATTTTCATATTTTTATTAGAATTCTAGTCATGAGAATTGTGTTTGGGAGGGGGACTTTTTAATAATAAAGTTCTACTAGAAGCAATGTTTGCTTTATGAATAAATGATTTGAGTTCTAGAATAAATTACCCAAAGGGAAGAGAAGCGTCATGCTGCAGCCTCAGTCTCCTGTGGGTTTGCCAGCCCTTGTGGTTCTACCATGGGCTTCAAGTCTTATTTTCTTAAAACTTCAGTTCTTATAGGGATATCAGTCATGAACATCTTCACTTTCAAAAAAGTAGTAGTGTATTTCTGGCCTATTATGGTGATAAGCTTGAAAATTCAGCCTGAGTAGGTCTTAAAAAAAGCGGTAGGCTAATGAAAACAGCTCAAAGATATGTTTTTAAGATTATCAGGAGTCCAAATTCATTATGGGATTTTTGGCTTGTAGAGGCAACTGGGAGATGACATGGGATGGCAGAGATGGCAAAACATCCACGTTGCACAAACAGTGTGGGAGAGGCTGTTCAGCATCATGTCACACTGCATGGCAGACACAGATATGGGATCTAGGTTTTAAAATGAAAGGGGTTGTTCACAGTAGGCTCTTGTCTGGATCTCAGTCCATCCCAGCTAACCTCTGTGAAGACTGCAGGCTGGCAGTGTGAGAGGGCTGGGCTGGACCCCACACCCAGACCAAGAAAGTGAGCTCCTCTGGCTGCAAGAGACCAGCACAGACCCAAGTGAGAGACCCAGAAATGAAAAAAAAAAAAAAAAGAAGAAAATCATCATATGTTGGCATGGTCACTTGCACAGCACAGAGTGGGGAATAGCGATGCCAGCCTCCCGGCTGACTCAGAGAGTGTCAAAGCCAAACTTGATTTGCTCTTCAGAGGATGGGCCACTGCTCAGACCCAGCCTGCTGTTGCGGGCTGTGCACTGTCTTCTCCTCATCCACAGCCAGACCGCATGGACTTGGTCAAGTCACTTAAGGTGAACATGGCAAAAGAACATAGTGCTCAAGTCCAGGTTTTGTATCTTGTCATGGGCAAAGGCAAAACATCAAAGAGCCTTTGCAGTAGGAAATCTTCTCTCCCCACAAAGCATAGTCTGCTTGGTTCTTCGCTTTCTCCAGCAGAAATCAAACAGACTTAAGACCCAGCTGGTTTCCAGAATAGCTGAAGTTAAACAGACTTGAAACATAAGGATAAATTTCAGCATCCAAATCACTGTGACCTTTCCAAATGGTCTGCTTTAGACTCAGGTGGTGCCTGGGTCTTTGTTGTGTGATCTGAATGGAGATCTGAATCTCTAGTTAAATAGTCACCTCCTGGATCTTGGATCTTCTCTGAACCTACTCCCCCAGTCAAGTTCTTAACAGGGACTATTAACTGGTCTCCAAGTAGGGGTTATCGCCTAACTGCAGATGTAGTTCAGGCTGATAATGTATCCTCTCTCTCCACCACAAGAAGATAAAAACCTCTATGGGTCTGGAGTTTGATCTCTGCCAACACAGTGGCAGAAAGGAGTTCACTGCGGCTCAGGAGTCACCTAACTTGAGAGGAGCTTAAAGGTGATGCTGTTGACCCTGACATTCACATTTCACTTGCGGAAAATAAACAGTGCATTGGAGACCCAGATGAAAGCTTTGCCTTCGGGAGCCATTTCAAGCATTTCTGGGAGCCAGTCATTCTCAGCAACTTGCATTATTAGCTTTTGTTTTCATTGCTTCCACATTTCCTCCCCACCCTCCTCTTCTGCCTCACTTCACCCTGCAGTTGGGAAGTTCTCATTTATTTACTATGCTTTGGCTTAAATCCAATTGCCTTGGCTTTGTAGCAGGGAGCCAGAAAATATTACCACCAGGGAATCAGTATTCTGGAGGTGCATTGCTTGCTTTTTGAGTACTTATTTATCCATCCCAGAGGAGGTGAGGGTGTGCAGTGTCTGTGCCTAGTTCTCCTGCCAGGAGCTTCCTCCCAGCCCAATATCACCCTCCAAATGGAGTTGGGTGCCCGTGACAGGGTTCTTCCAGGAGTTATCTGAACCGCTGTTGTTTTGATTAGAGCGGTTTGTCCTTCCCTGTCACACATAATTTCTGTTACGATGGCTCATTTTTCTTGGCTGTAAGTGGAATTGCAGAAAACAGATAAGTTGTCTTGCTCTTTCCCGCTGATGAATCATGCTGCCTTCCTTCCCATGTCCCACACTCTCTAGGTTCACTGTCGCCTCTGCTCCACAATAAATACTTCCCTACGCCCAGTGCTCTGTAAATCTCACCCAAAGCCTGGAAAGTTTTAAAAGCGCTCTGTCAAGTCACACTGCCATTGCTATTAGAGCCAGCAGAGATTGTGCCCAAAGCAGGAGCATTTCAGCCTCATCTGAATCAGTGGCATTTCTCTGCTCAGGCTGGGGCTGGGTCTCGGTGTGGGGCAGGGCTGAGCACTGCCAGCAGTGAGCGGGGTCCATGCGCACACCCAGGGCACACTGAGAATCTGGGAGGCATAAGAGCTTGTCCCCAAAGGAGAAGGGGACCCTCTGCACTCAGATCATGATGGTTGGTGCCACCCAGCACTTGAGACAAGGACACCCATATTCGTCTCACTTGTGATGTGGTAGCAGGTGCTGCCCCTCTGAAGCCAGAGCCCCCCGGCATCCAGGGTGGAGGACCACTGCCTTCACACAGCCGCACTCCCCAGGAGCCACCAGCAAGTCCTCTGCGACAACAGAGGCCATTTGCAAAGCGAGAGGTGACAACCCTAGAAATAAATCAGGAGCGAGTCATAGAAAGCAGCGAAGTTACACCACCTCCAAAATTGGGATGATGACAGAGAGCCAGACCAGGAGCACTGCTAGGGTGTGATTACAGTGATTATTGATTTTTCTGCAGCAGTGAACCACAGATGAGATTAGGAAATAGAGCCCCTTTCTGCAAGGCATAGTGCAAGTGAACCAAGGGACAATCTGACTCCAAAGACCTTATGACCATGGTCAGGCTTGGGAACTGGAAACCCCAGTGGAGCATCCTTGCTGCCCACCTTCTAGGCTTTACAGCTGGGATTTTGTAATTTAACTGAAACAGCTGAAACTATTGAATTCCATTAATTAATTCCTAATCTGACTTCATTTCTTTTAACTTTGCATAGGGTTTTTGAAGTATAAGGAGGTTAACAGGTTTAATACTGCAGTTCATGCCCTCTGGCATGGACCTATTTTCATTATGGTTTATGACACTGCAGGAAAGGCTGAACTACATAAAAATGTATGTCACAATTTATACCTCTCTGCACCCCTGTTGCTACTTCAAAACAAAATATAAATTATCTGTTTGCAGTGGGCTGGTTATGTTGGTACACAACTGTGAGCTGAGGCCACCAGTGTGGCCTTTGAAGTGCTGAGGGACATTTACCTCTGCTGCTGCTTTTAGCGTTGGTGCTGTCTGTGATCATCAGTGGCCGGGTGTGTTCCTCAGTGGGATTGCACATAACATACCTACAATTTGCACCAGGAGGAGACTTAATGCTGTGTTAGCCGGATGGGTAGTGGAAGATCAGATCAACCAGGTTGAGGATGTAGAGGCTGTCTGATGAAAATCTGGCTGTATCTGCATTAAAACAAAAATCCTGAATCAGTTAAAAAAACACTTTTGTACATCTCAGACTGTCAGCCGTTCAGCAGTGTCATAAGGTGAATTATAGACGGCCAAATCCTTCTCACTTGCTACTTCCCTCTTGATGTCATGTTTAGTGTTTGCTCCGCACCAAAGTATCTGGACTTTGGGTGGTTTCTACTAGCAGAAGTAATGTGTGACTCCAGTTCTGCTCTGCGAGGGATAAGTTGGTTACAACTAGATACATCAAAAATCATTTAAAAAGGCTTTTTGCCTGGCCATTACACACCACCTCTCCTCCTCCTGATCCAGCTCTTGAAGTAATTCAGAGGAGCTCCAGGGCTTGTTGATGGTCTTGGTGCCACCACTGCAGTGCTCTGCCCTGGGACCATCTGCCCAGTCCACTGTGCCCCGAGACACCAGCTTGGCCCAGATTCAGTTGCACCAACTTTCTATGGCTCAGGGAAGTACCTGCATTAGGGGAAGAGCCCTTCATCCAGCCAAGCCTGGTTTCCATCCACTTTGCATCTCACAAGGGTGGATCCTACTTTCTGATGTACATCAGCATCACGTAGCTGCTCTGCCTTGCTGACTTGAGAGGGACACCAATGAGTCACCTTTAGTAAAGTATCTTTAGCCCTGTGTATTTAAATCTCCCTCTTACTGTCTTTGGTTTTCATGTCAAATGAAAGGTGACTGGGTGCTCCTTGGTAATATGTTCATGCATGATGGTGGACACAGCAAACTCAAAGCATCTCTTCTGCACCAAGAGGGGCAGGGCTGTCAGGAGCACCCTTGGGACCCTGGGCATAAGTGATATGCAAGCAGAGCAGATGCCTGCAGAGGTTGGGGCCCTTTCAGACTGGCTTAGCGGTATGGCAAACAGGGGTCTTGCTGTGAGTCCTGTTTGGTGCTGGTTTCTAGAGGTGCTGCAGCTGTGCACAATCTTGGTGGCCATTTGGAGACAGTCTCTATAAACCCATAAGGATGTGGCTTTCACTGGAGGCACGCACTGCCTGGCTTCCTGACGTTATAAAATTATCTGGGGTGCACAAGTCAGTGTGGACTGAGGATGGAAAAAACCATGCTTGAAAGAGCCAGCAGGAAAGACACCTACGCTGGGAATCGCTTCTCCTTCTGCAGAAGCTGCATTCAAGGCCAAGGAGAAACCTGCAGAAACAAACCTGGGAGGATGTCTTGTGGGAGCCTGTAGCAAGGCAGGAATCCTCCAGCTTCTGCAGGCTGCTCAGCACCACCCATCCTGCCCTTCTCTGCCGGATCTGTGCCTGGAGAGAACGGAAAGGGAAGAACATATTCTTGACTTCGAAACCTCACTTTGGAAAGCCTTCAAGAGTTTTTTCCATCCCCTGCTTTTTACAGGCTCAATTAAATTTTCTTTTAACCAAGGGTGGATACCAAACTGGCGCAAGCCACCAGTTAGCGTGGGAAGTAGCACAACCCTCCCCAGGTGAAAGAAAGGAGAGAGCTCGGCAGGGTGTTGCCAATGCTGAACTAAAATGCTGCCTGTATGTCTGTGGAAAATAAGGTATCTGCACTTTATTCCTTCTGCAAGTACTCCAGTGGGACTTTTTGCATGCTTTGGGAGTAGTGTTCAGTCTACCCCAAAATATTATTTTTAGTCAATGAACTACTCATCTGGAAACGTGCTTTCCAGCTTTACTCTAGCAGTGCTTCATTCACTGTATTCATAAAACCATATTCTCTACCCATCCTACTAACCCCATTCACTCTCTTCACCTAATTTGTAGAGGAGCAAATGAGCGATGCCTTTGTCTCTGCACCATATAAAATATACATTAGTACTTTCACATAGGATGAGCCAGCCTTTTTACTGGTCAAATAACCTTGCTTCAGAATAAATTTTCCCACTTTCCTGTGGGAGAAAATCCTCATTCCATTCATTTTTTAAACATCCGTTGTAAATTAAGACCTTGGTATTTTCTAAAGCCCTTCACTTCCCTGCCTCATCATTTGTAAGCTTCTAATCCCTTTAATCTTTCTAGTCAGGAGACATCCAGGCAGCAGGGAGCTTTGTAAAGGTGTGGAAATCTCACCAAATTCCTGTGTAATGCCCTCCTGCTCTGTGCTCTGGGTAGCTCTGCAGTGACAGGTTACCCGACTGCTGGAGGCAGATCAAGGAAGGGCAATGCCAAATATGTGAGATAATGATTTCATGAGTTGAAAGCCGGTTAAGAAGAAAGGGATCTCTTTCTAAATCTGCTGTGAGTCCCTTTCCTCTCACACCTTCTGGGAGTTTTACCCATCTCCATCACAGCACACTTGAGATGGACCATCCATCTCCTTCACTGTACAGAATCAACAGGGTCCAGGGTCAGTACTGCTGTGCTGCCCTTAGTAGATAGCAAACTCCATGTGACAAGCTCAAGGCATAATCTGTGCAGAGTGTCAAGGTGGCCAAATTTGAGCTTAGCTGTAATTTTTACATCTGTACCTATTTAATGCCTGTATTTGCCCATCTCCTGCTCTTTCAGCTACACTGCGTTTCCCAGAGGCTTCAACTGGTGAATTAAATAGAGTGAACAGTGGAATTTCTGGAGGTGTTTTGTTGTCCAGATGAACAACTAACTCAAAAGAGTAGACCTGAAATGTCATGAAGGCATGAATTGTCTACCACATGGCTTAGTCCTGTAGCTTCTGCAGAAGTCCACTCAGCCCTTTGAGACCCTCCTCTCAACTTACTTGCCTGCTCTTTGAGTAAAGCCTCTGTGCTGCAATGTCTCTTTTCCCTCATGGCTTGATGTCCTTCAGCGGCATCATTAACTCTGTCTACCCACACAACAATCCACCAAAGGGAAATAAAGTTGGAGGTGAAATGGTAGCAGCAAGATGTTTCCATAATCCTCCTGGGCGGCCCAGTCCTGCTTCCTTCTAGGCTCTGCCTTTTTGTGTAGGAAAAAGCTCTGCTAGGAGTTTGCTGTTCATCCACGCTGGCCTCTTGCCATGCCTGCCTGCCTGTCATCAGAATGGGCCATTCTTGTGCTTCGAGACAGGTGTCCTTGAAGATGACCCAGATGCTATGGGCTCCTTGGCCCTACAGAGCAGTCTCCCATGGGATTCTGCAAAGCAGATCCCTGAACAAACTGAACTCTGTTCTCATAAGTCCAGGACCTGTTGTTTTTCTTGCTCACTTCTCTTGAGATGTTCAGCTTCACAGTCTCGTGGTTGCTGTAACCAAGACTTCTCTCAACTTTCATGTCTTTGTCCTGTTCTTCCTTGCTCATGAATAACAGGTCCAACAGACCACCAAACAGCTCTCATTTTCTGCCAGGTGAGCCCCTGCACAACATCCCTGGTCTGGGCCCCCAGGCAAGCAGCAAACCTGTGGAGACATCAAGTCATGTTGGCCAGTCGGTGCCCCTGTCTCTAGGAGGGTGTCTCCAGGGTCTTTGAACCACAGCTTCCTTCTGATGCCAGTGCTTGATTTAGCCTCTGTGGCTCCCATACCTCTCCTGGATCTTGCTCATCCTTACCTGCTCCCAGGGCACTACACCGGATCTACAGTGCAGATGTGCACTCGGAGAAGGCACTGTCTGCTCCTGCTCATGCATAGCAGAAGAGGCCTTTGCCATTCAGTGCCGCTCATTCCTGTGTCAAAGAGAAATTTCTCTGCAGAGTGCATGCACTCCACATCCTGTTGCCCAAAATTGTGGCTGCGATTGCATGCAGTTTGATATCACTGCATACTTGGCACTTCATCTTCTCCTGCTCTGCACCCTGAGCAGAGCCAGGACAAACCGCAGCTGAATTGATCTCAATGCAGGACTGCAGAGCACAGAAAGAAATGGCATCACACAAGGCAGATTTCAGGCAGGGAAAAAAAAAAAGAAAGGGAAAAAAAAGTCATAATGTTAATTCACATGTTCCTACTATGTTTTTGCTAGTGATCTCAATGGAGCAGTGATACTTAATTGCGTCAGGAACCAGTCTCTGTGTGGGCACACAGAAAGGTGACAGTTCATGAGTCAGGAAAGGAGCAGTTCACAGCACCCTTCTCTACTTGCATAGCTGGCCACCTGAAGTTTAAACTGACAGGTTTTTGTTTACACTGAATAAGAGTTGAACCCTGAACAAAACACTGGAGTGTCTTGTCGCTGCCCAGTTTTAGTGATGCCAACAGCATCACTGGTGCTGGACTGAAATTAGGATTCATCTGGTAATAGTGACTGTCAAAAAATGAATGAAAATGTGGATTTCATTTCAAAGAGAGTTGAAAGTAGGATCTGAACATCGTTTAAATGGGGAAACTTGTAATTTAACAGCCAAAGGCACATTCTTACAGATTTTGGGGGTCTAGATAAAGTATTACAACTAACATTAGCTTTAGTAAGACAACCAGATCACCTCCTCCTTCTGACAGCATGTCGTGGTGGTGGTGAAGGGAGGAGAACTCTTCTGGCACTGAAACTGGAGGGAAACAAATGCAGCATATGCATGAGCAGGCATGTGTATAAGGTGCTGAATAAATTTATTAAGTCAGATTATCCCCTAATCTGACCACCTGTATAAATCAGGCCCTGGGACTGCCCTGATTTCCATATTGAACTAACATGTAAATGGTAGTAGGTTTTTCAGGAAAATAATCTGCCTTGCTTTATAAACAATAGAAAATTTATCAAAACAAGTAGTCTCTCAGGCTGATTACCACAGTGTTAAGCATTTGTACTTTCTTTATAATCTGAGTTTGTCTAGCTTAATCTCCAGTTGCTGGGTGCTGTCATGGCTTGGGCCAGCAGATTGATAAACTCTCTTTTCCATTTGTGCTCTCCGTAATGGCATTTAAAGTCCCTGGCCAAGTCACCAGCTAAATTCTGCTTTGTCATTCAACAAAGATTCTGTAAAAAAGTATGTTTTCCAATCCTTGAACAGTTCTTATGACTGAGCTGTCTCCAAACTGTCTGTGTTTTCCTTGAATTTTTACCAGGAATTGTTCTGCCACAGCCAAAAGCAAAATTATCAATGCCTTCTCAAACCGTTGCTTGGTCTCATCAGCCCAGGACTTCATAAGCCATTTTGAGTCCAGTTAGTTTTCCACAATAAGCTCAAGGACTTTCCAGAGTTTCTGCTTCCCGAAAGAGAATGCCTCACCATGTGAGTCTAGCCCCTGTGCTCTGCTCCAGTACCGTGTGTTTGGCTGTGACCCACTCTGTTATCCTCTGCTCCCTAACTTTATCTCACCTGCAGACAGCAGCAGTGATGGTTTAATGCCTTCCTCTAGGTCATTAATAAAGACAGAAGATAGCATGGGTGCAAAAACCAGCTGTATGCTGATGGTTAGAGACTTCTGGGTTTAACTGGGTCTTAATCCAAGTTGATGTTGTACTGTTCAGATTTCTTAGTGAAAACATGTGCCCCGAGTCAAACATCTTAAAGAAGTCTAAGTTTATCGATACTATTATTACCTCTATAAACCCAGCTTGGGATATTATTGTAAAATTATCTTGCTGTACTTTGACAAGATGTATATTCCATATATGTGAGTTGATTGGCATTAATGATCTTACAGACATTCTATATAGCAGCTATCACTGTCATCATTTGCATTTACAAGTTGCTTCTCATCAAGGTGATTTGCAGCCATTAACAAATCTTCATGACTTTATACTGAAGCCAAAAAGCAACCCCTTTATGCTGATGTAGCCTATGGCACAGGGAGGTTAAAGGTCATAGTGAAAGAAAGAGGTTTTTTCCCAGCTTTCCGGTGTAAGATGTTCTCATGGGTGCTTCAAAGGGTGAGGTTTTCACCTGCTTACATGAAGGATGATCAGCACCCTTAGTGCAGAGCCCTCCCAATTTCAGCTGTCCTCACAAATTGGCAGCCAGCTGCAGAGACAAAGCATATGTGAGCCATATAGACAAGTTAAGAAATTAAATAACTTTGGAGGAAGTGACTGCAATGATATTTACTCCTCTCTGCTCAGGAGCGAGAGGTCAGCTGGTCAGGTAGTGCTGTGGAAAACCGCCTCTGCAAAGCCAGAAAGATAAACATGACTGTTTATGAATTCTTCCTTTGGGAAAAAAAAATGTTTTAAATAGCCTGATGTGATAAAAGTGACTTGATGCCCCATAAGCTGCAGGTATCAGAAAGCAAGACATCTTTTTTTCCCATCACATCTGTGGTCCAACCCAAATGCTCCCATGGGGCACGGGTCTCATGGAGCTGCAGGATGTCCCCATGGATGGGACATCCTCAGCCAGTGGTTCTCTGTGGGGGGACCAGTTCACTCAGGGCAGACCAAGACAGACCCCTGAGGGCCCACACATTCAGTAGGTGACCCTTGATGAAGAGTCTCCTGAACCTACCCAACCTCTTCCAGAAACCCATAGAAGGTTTCTCCAAACTCCTGGAGATCACACCAGCTGATGAAGAGAGTTCTTCCCAACCCCGTGGACTCAGCAGCCGGTCTTTCCCTTGCTCATCCTCTTCCCTAGTTTGATTTTTAAAAAATGAGAATTTTTTAAAGTAAACACTTTTCTCTTTATTCCTGCCAAAGTGTTCAGGATACGTTTTCCGTTCTCCACTGCAAAGACGGTGTGGGAGTTGTGCTTCGCAAAATCAAAACAGGTTTCACAGTATCACCTGGTGCCAGGAGAAAATGCTGGTTACCAGTGGGCTCCCAATACAGTCATTAAATGGTGAATGCCAAGTGCTGCCCCTTTGCCATTACATACTCCACCTGCACAGAAGAAAACAGCTATCACTTTGACCTAACAAAATTAGTCTTGCGGATAGACGGAGGTTAGGAAAACACTTTAAAATGGAATTTTCTTGATTTCTCTGCCTCTAGTGTCGGTATTCTGCAGTAGTGAGTTACTAAGCAATAACTGCATGTTGTGGAGAGGTGTTGGCATGTTTCAGACGCCTCTATAAAATATAAATGCACAACATTATAAAACCTCCTCCTTGCCTTTCCCAGAATCAGTCTCTCACAAGACCATTTGGTGTATTACAAAGGTTTATCTGTGTCACAGCTGTGGATGCATCAGTGTGCGTGTGTTTGCGTGCACAACCAGCATCCTTGCAAAGTGAAAGATGAGGGAATGGCTGAACCACAGCAAACTGTGAAGGTTTCATAAACCAGCTTGAATTCCCCACTTACTTAACTTCATCAGCTTCAGTTCATCAAAGAGCCAGTGCTCAGCTCTGGGCTGTCAGCACAGCAATGGCATGAACTCCCTCGTTATATATTACGAGGTGCGCAGTGGAACAGAGCAGCACAATTTGCACCCAGGTCATTTAGCATTTGCAGATGAGCACTAACCAGAGGAAGCAAGTGTGGGTTGGTTGCCCAGGGTTTATCTGTTAGGATCAATAGCAGGTTCCCTGCAGGGGTTCATCATCCATCAGACTGGAACAAGCCCTGGGTGTCTGAGTGGTAAGACCAAGTCTTCAGTGTGTGTGGAAGATGCATGGTGCACTCTGTAGCAGGAGCAATGTGGTGTCTGCGTTCCTGGGGGATGAATATAATGCAGGCAAACTCGTCCAAGCAGGGCAGGGGGAACTCAAGGTTATGAAAATGAAATCATTCTTCTTCTTTTGCTTTTCCAATGACTGCTACTGTTAAAATGAGTAATTGTGGAGCAGCTGTGTCCAGACAGATCTGTTTCTGCTCACAGTTCTTGGTGACAGTCAAAGATGCCCTGCACAGCAAGGAAAGCAAACAGCAGCTGAAAGTCATGCTGATTCAGGTGAGTCTCCAAAGATCTGTGGATCAGTGATGGTAGACACAGTCCCAGGCAGCCAGTTTTCCTGATAAAAGATCAGATTTGATAGGGTTAAATAGGATAAAATAGGGTTAACAGGATGAATGCCTGCCTGTTTCTGTGCATGGTCAGGGAGGGTGAGTGAAAGATAATCAGCCTTCACACTTGAGGATGTCAGCCACATACTTCAAAAGCAGTTCTTTGCACCAAGCAGGCACATTAGTCCTCTCTGATGGCATTACGGTCAGTGGTTAGGTGTTGGCCGCTGCCGGATGCAGAGCTCCTGACACAGCTGCCAGTCATGACAACCCCACGACTGAGTCACGACTGCAGTGCCACCTCCCTGCCCTGGTGTGGCTCCTTCAGGACACCTCCAATGGGCTCTGATAGAGACAAGCTTGGGGAGAAGTTCATCCCATCTGTCTAGTGATTGATAGATTTTGTTGCCTGGGAAAGCAAGGTTTGCCATTGTGGATGCTACCTCCACCATGCCCAACAAATTAAAGCCAAACAGGCAGTAAACTTCCATGGGCCATGACCCCTCTCACAGAGGAGGTTAAGTGTGATGAGGGCCAAATTGCCATTTAATGTGATCTAATTGATTTTATAAGCTGTTGTGTTAACAAGAAACTCTATGGTGTTCCCCCGGCATTGCCCAGACAGTTTGATAACATCTGGTGCGTGCCTTTCCCCAGTGGTGGGCGAGCACTGGAAGTTGCTGGCAGGCATCAGCTTTGCATGTAACCCACGCACTGGGGCTGGTCCCCAGGGCAATGGTTAAAGAAAGGATGCTCCAGAGACCTGGAGAGCTTCTACCTTCCTGCCATGACTCAGGGGACAGTAGCTTGGTCCTGACTTCCCTGGGGTATGTGGGAGCCCTGTGTGAGCAGGGAACAGAAAGACTGCCCATCTGGTGCAGGGAAGCTGTTCAGCATCCCATGACAAGGGCAAGGTTGAGCAGCCCCTGTTGGTGAGGAGCTGCAGGGTCCCCACAGAGCCAGGGAGTGCTTGGTGCCAGCGCTGGCCCCTGCCCTGGCAGGAAAATTTGACTTTAACTGGATGCCTCCATCAGGATGATCTATGGGGAGCCACCCCCCCCATCCCAGAGCAGAGACAAGAGGCCATGCCAGGCTCTGCTGGCTGGGATGAGAAAGGTGGCCCTGTGTTCTGCACCCCAGACAGATCCCTTGTACTGTGTACAGCACTGGCTGCTCTCCTAGCAAACACAAGCTCTCCATGCTTCATATTCCTCCTCCCTGTGCCATCAGGAGGAGCTTCCCTGGGCAGGGGACGAGGTGCAGCGGGGTGAGCTGGGCTCTCTTGCGCAAATCATTGAGCCCTTCTGTGTCTTCAAGGGGTTCGTGGCTGCCCCAGCATGAAAGGCTATGTTGGAAGCGGCAGACAAGCCTGCACAGCGCTTGGCACTAACTGTGTCCTTTGCCACTGTACTGCAAGCAAGAAGGATGAGCAAGCTGATTTTTTTATTTGGTTTTTGACTGGGCTACAGAGCTCTTCTGGCCCCAACCTACCACCCGATGCTGGTCATGTCCCAATGGCCCCAGCCCTCAGCTCCTACAGCCCTTTAGCCATGTCTCCTGCTTGGGAAGCCAGGAGTTGCTCCACCTCCCCAAAGGTGGGCCCAAGGCTTAATTAACATTGATAAAGCTGCATGCAGTAGCCAGTGATGCCCTGCATGCATGCAAAGTGTTATTTACTCCCGACTCCCTCTCAGCCTGATGCTGCGGCAGTGAAACCCGCCAGCTTTGACTAATGGTCCCAGCAACTGTGTGGGATATTTGAGTTGCTTTTCGTTTACAGATTCGGTGGGTCCCTGGTAATTGGAACGTGGCAACTTCTAACACATAACAGATGATACAGCAGTGGAGGGAATTTGTCATTGCTTCACTCCCCTACAGCAAGAAGGGCTCATAAGTCACAGCTGACAAATCTTTTAATGACTTTTAAACTTCATTTACAGAAAAGAATGACCATAATCAACAAACAATGATGGGTTACTAATCTTTCTGTATTGTTAAAAAAGGGGTCTGTCTTTAGCCCCCTCTATGGGAGCTTAATGCTGTGAAGGGAAGGGTGTTGCTGTCCCGGAGAAGGGCTGGCAGAGTGTGAAGGGATGAAAACAGCATCAACGGGGAGCCCCAAGAGTCCACACAGTCCTGAACCATCACACATAATCAAGGTATGCAAGACTGGCATGATGATATTGATGGAGAATGAGAGCAGTAGACAACATACTTTCATCTCCAGCTTTGACCCAAAGCCTGCTGATGTCTGTGGGAAAATCACCAGACCATCAGTCACCTCTCGGCTTCAGGTGAACCCATGCTGAGGGCAGCACAGCACACAGGAGTGGGTGTATCCTCTGTAAAACCAGGCTTTCATTTAGTCTTTGCATCCACATAGAACTGGAGAGGCAAAGACCAGGAGAAGGGGAGCAGGATTTATTATTTTTCAGGAGGAAAAGAAACAGCTACCAATATAGGTCTTGCTGTAGTGGTCACCTCGAGCAGCTCAGCTGCTTTTCAGGTCTCCCTCTCCTATCACTGCAGCCTGCATCCCTCCCATCTGAGATGCTTTCCTTAGGGTGAGGGTGCCTCCCCAGTCTCTGTGGAGCTTTGGAGGTGGCGTTCGGACAACCAAACCTCAGCAAATCCCACCACAAATGAAGTAGGAGCCCACATCCCAGCGACTTTACAGAGAGATGTATCTTAATCATTTATGTCATTCTCTGTATTTAAAGTGTCTGAAATAATTTTGAGAGGCAACCAGCTGATAATTAACTCTGAGAGAGGAAAGGAGCATGTCAAAAACCTGAGCTGTTAAAGAATTGAGGGTTAGTGTGCCAAGGACCAGCAACTTTCTCTTGCTCTGCACTCCCTAAGGCTCCCCATCCCATGTCCTGCTCCCCCCGCCACCAGCACAATCTCTGGGGACCAAGCACCTGGCTTTGGTGATACCTGTGACATGAAGTCCTGTAGCGGGTGCAGGGACAATCAACTGGTTTTCTTTGTAGGAAAACATGGACAAGCATGTTGGAGGAACAGTCTGGTCTGGGTCCCTTTGATCTGAGGGTGGTGACTGCACTCATGGTATCCTCCTCAGCTTGTGGTTTTGCCAGGTCTCCTAGCATTTGGGGCTTTGCTAAAATCCCCAGCGGCAGGAAGCACATGGTGATGTGGAAAACCCTGACTTCTGCTCGCTCATTCAGAAAAACCAGCCATAGCCCTCATGGCTTGGAAGAGACAGGGATGGCCCCAGGAACACAGCACAACATGGGGGATGAGCAGGACCAGTGTGGCTGGGAGCAGAGCAACATTTGCCTGTTAAAGAAGCTGTGGCATCAAGATACAGGACTTCTGCTTAGAGGACAGCAGTGGAGCTAAATAACAAGAATTGTATCAGTGAAGCTCCATCTACAGCAGCTCCTCTTTGGGAGCTGGGTGGCCCTGGCAGGTGATTAATTATCTAGTGGTGGGTTGGCAGCATGAAATGAGCTCCCTCCTGGAGGCCAGATTTTCTCCCTACTTCAGTGTTGCCCTATGGTAAGAGGTGCACATGTCCTTCTCACAGGAACCTGCATTGTGCCCTGTATAGGGTGGGACATGGCTCAGCCTTGGAGCTTGGGAATGCTGCTGGGGCCACCCATGAGACATGGGCAGAGGGGTTGTGTGTGAGGAGGTGAGCACTGGGCTGATGGACCAAGGCAGGAGGCTTTTCAGCAGCCAGTCTGGGAGCCCCACTCTTCCACCACTCCATTTCCTCTCTGCCGCATGCAGGAGGTGCAAGAAGCAGCAGCAAAGATGCCAGCTAATTAACAACTAAGAAAGTTCCCAGAAAGTTAACTTGCTTTTCCTCATAAATAAATCATTTGCTGTTAAAACAACATTTGGGTTGGTGGGGGGGATTGTTCATTAAGGAACATCAAGTCAATAGGCGGCTGATGAGAACCTGTCCCCACTGCGTACGAGTGGGATAGTGGGGGATGGAAACATGGTATTTTCCTATTAGGCTGTGAATGATAAAGAATTAAAGAAAAATTCTCAAGAAATTAGTCATGGCCAGCCATTAATGAGCATCTCGGTAACACACTAATGAGCTGGCTTCAGATGCCTGTAAAAAAGGACCTTAATTAGATTAATACATGTAGCATTGTCCATAGCCCAGTAGGTAATCATCAGGTTTTGCACCAGTGGGATTACAGATGACATTCTATTTAATTGCTGTTTCCTTTTCATTTTCTTTCCTTTTTTTTTTCTTTTAAAGATTCTTTCCTCCAAAGAATTCTGTTTCTGTTCTCAAACATAACCTAAATGTTATCCATGGAATTCTGCATCTAAAAGTGCTGCCAGACTGGGCTTATCTGATTCAATTGACCTTTAAAATTATTTTGCTGCTGTCAAAAAGAATGTTAGTCTGTTCACGAGAGATTTCCAAGACTATTAGAGGCAGAGATTCCTGAAAAGTCTACTTGTTGCATATTCTGCAATCAAAAGATGATCCTAGGGTGGTTTTTTTTAGGAGAACAATGCCTTAATTTAAAAAATATTTTCATGGAAAAGCAGAGTCCAGAAAAGTTCAATGGGGTGTCCATGTTCAAGTAGACAATCAAGTAACAGCTGAGGAGCTCCTTCTCATAGGGTGAAACCCAGGGAGTTGACCCATGTAAGCTTCAGAAGATGTCCTAATTCTTGCTTCTAGCACAGTACTTATGGTGGGATTTCTTTTTTGGCCTCGTGTGCTGTCAGAACTGTCATGTTTTAAATGCAATGTTGTTAGCATGGGAGTGGAAACCCAAATTTAACCCACCAAGGTTGATACCTGCCTGAAAATCCTGATCAGTATATGACAGACACCCTTGTTTTTAAACGAATCCAGCTCTGAACCGAAGGGCAGGACTGAGGGTAAGGGGCACTTTGGATGCTCCTTGTTGTCACATTGCACTGCTGGTGGGACAGCTTTTGTCCATCTTGGCCCAAGGAGAGCCTTTGGCTTTATCAAGCAGATGGGAGAAAACAGTGCCTCTGTAGCCGGTGTAGTATAGCATCTTTGGTGTAAAGTCAGAGCATTGTGACCCCGTGGTGAGGAGCATGTATATGTACATACCTCTGGTATCTGCTTCATGGGACCCATGTCCTGCCCCACAGGGAGCCCTGTTAGGTCCAGCATGACTGCACGCATGTGTGCAATGAGCTGTGCGGTGCTTGGAGTGAGCCCCAAATTTGTGGAGATGGGCAGGGTGAGGAGCAGTGCTGCTGCAGATGCTGCTTGGATGGATCGCAGAGTTTCCAGCTGTAGGTCATCCCTTTATCATACTTACTAGGAAGGATTTAAGGCTCTAATGAATAGATTTTTAAGCTTTCTATAGGCGTGAATAATACGTAGGACAGATGGTTACGAGCCACAGCTATAAACTATATGCTGAGCTGATAAACTTTGTAACCATTGTACCTTTAACAACTGATTAAATACTTATTAAAACAGCTATTGATTATTTATTGCTCCTTTATGAAGGACTTACCAGTTGCACTGGAATTTAGATCAGAGCCAGGTTTTCAAAGGATTGGCAGGATTTCTCCAGTTCAAAATGACTTGTTGTTTTAATTAAAAATTTAAAAAGGAGACTATTTGCATAGCAAGACAGAGAGTTGAAGGAAGATTATGAGGGTGCTAATTCTGTTCAGGCTGCTGCGCACTCAACATCCACTGGTCTGGGCAGCAGCACCCTGCATCAAACAGGAGTGAATTCCAAATTGGTGGAGATATCACTCAAAAACAGAGAGGTTAAGGAAACTAGTTCTGCCTCGCACCCCACTGTCCAACACAGAGGCACCAGCATTCCCATGCTTGCAGGTCCTGGTGCTTCAGCAATGCATGACATAAACCAATGTGTAGTGGTGACAATGTGCTGCAGCTACGCTGAGCCTGGAGCAGCTCTGGGAGAGGATGCGCCGATGTAAAAATTCACAGTGCGTCAGATGTGGCATAAAGTAAGATAGATCAAGGGGACAGAGTCAGCCCCTCCTGCTAGAGCCCTGCAAAATGCAGAACTTGGCATCTGCCACAAGCTAATGGTGTCAGTCTGGATTATTTGCTTACATCCTGCAGCAAACGTGTTTTAATGAACCAGACTTGGCTGATGTTTTCTCTCCCTCCTGCTCAGTAGCTTTGCTTTTTCCTCTGTACAGTCCAAGGATGGTTGCAGTCTCCATCTAAACAGGGGTGAAGGAGACCAGGGGTGGGCAGCAGCTACCCCCTTCACCCACCCCATAAATTGAGACCTGAGTGCTTGGTGGAGAGCAGGCAACGAGGTCAGGTTATAAATACGGCTGTGACCCCAAGCTCCCCAGGAGTTTCCAGTGTGCTTGCAAAGGCAGTAATTGCTGGGTGCTCACCCACGACCCAGGGTGGTGCAGATGCATCGCTGCGCGTGTCATTATGAGCAGTCCCCATCCAGAGCTGTTACAGCAGCATTGTCTCCCTGCTTGTCAGTTATTAACACGATTTCGTTCTACCAAGGAAAATATGATGTGCAGGATGGAAACTGGGCTGAAACTGTGCTCGCTGCCTAAGCCCACAGAGCCTGCATGCTCAGGAGGAGGAAACAGTGTCCTCAGGCAGAAAGCAGTCCCCCCAGCAAAAATGTCTGGGGGGCTGTGGGGATGCACAGTGGGCTGCAAGGCAACGTCGGTGCCTTCTCCATCTCTGCACTGACCACACAACTCTGGTGGAGTGGCCTGAGTATGGAGAGCCGATGGGGTGGGTGGCAGCAGGGAGTCCCAGGCGGGGGCTTGGCACTGGGGTGCATGAGAGATGGGCACCTCTGTGGTGACCGGGAGCCAGGTCAGTGACTGCCACCAATGAAGCCTGAGCCTGGACAGGCCTGGGCTTACTTGTCTGCAAGGTGGAGCCCTGGGAAGTGTTTGGAAAAATTCACATACCTTGTACAAGGAGCCTCTTGTCTGATAGGACATGGGACAGCCCAAAATAACACTTGAGAGACCCAAGGACCCGCTCTGTCTGCAGCACAAGCATCCTCCCTTACTAGGCTGTGCTCAGTTGCACTTTATGGGGGGAAAAAGATTTGCAAAGGGAACCCACAGCTTCACAACAAGTGAGGCTCCTGTTGAGCTGATCTCCAGCTTTCTGGCCATCCCAGCTCACTCAGCATAGAGGAGATTTCCCCAAAAGACAGCCCTGGTCCTGCAAAACTAGTCTAATAATTGTGACATCTTTGTCTATCCCCTATTTTTAATAACATTCTGGTCCCTTAACAATCACGTTTGGGAGAATTGAAGCTGTTTTCCCCAGAAAACCCAAAGACTGGTTTCCTTCCAGTTTATTCTATTTATTGAACCACACAACAGTGAACAGGGTCTTTCTGCACTCCAGGAGGAGGGCTGAGCCCCTCTGGGTTTCTGTGCAGGACTTGTTGGGGACTCAGAAGTTATTAAAAAGATTGTAGGGTTTGTGTTGGTTATTAAACTAATGCTTCAGAGCTTGGCTCTGGTGTTTGGGGACTCACTAGCAAATTACTCGCAGCTCTCAGGGGAGGAATGATTGGCACCAGGGGTAGTAGGGACTTTGCTTTTAAATGGATGTGCATTTCTGTGCTATTGATGGTGCTGTGGCATTGCAATCAGTGGAGTCCCTCTGTCTTGTAGCTGGTCGTGTTTCTTTTTAAAACTGCTTTTTTTGGCTAAAAGAAGGACAGTTTTAGTCAGAAATCCCTCAGAGCCAAACATCTGGGTTGATTGCTGCCTGAAGTGAGATGCTTGTCGTGTGACAGCCATTCCAATTTGTTTGTGCTAGGGCATGTTAACTGCCCTGTTCCACCTTAAAAATCATCTTTCTTGCCACTTGCAAGAAAGCGGCAAGGAAGATGTACAGACGTTAAAGGTTTGGGATGAAAGCGGGGGGGGGAGGCAACCTCCAAAAAGCAGCGAGGTGGTGCAGAATTGGGTTTTGTCCTATTCAAGAGGATACAAGATGGTTAAAGAAGTCCTGAACTAAGCTGTGTTGCCCAGGCTTCCTCCAGTGTGTGAGCAGGGGTGCACTAGCCCTGGCGTCCAGCACAGCGAGTGCGCCATGGGCTATAATATCCATCACTTGTGCTGGCAAGGTTTGCTGGTGCCTTTTTCAGCACCCCAAATGCCAAATTTTCCCCAAACCTGGCAGGGAGCGGATTTGGCCTTTCACCCCATGCCAGAGGTCCCTGCAGGACATATTCATTTGTCATCTGGCTCCCAGTGGAAAGCCACCAAGTTGGGAAAACTTGTTACTGGACAGAGACGGGGACAGGATGAAAAACCACATCTCCCCTTTTGTAAGTAAGTGTGATAAGAGGAGAACAACAGCCTGGCTGCGTGTCGTCGTCACACTGAAATAAAGAGAGCTTTCTGCAAGAGAGAGTCGTGGGGCTTGGTGGTTTTTCTTTGCCTTCTTCTTCTTTGACAGTTTGTCACTAAGACTGAGGCCCCTGGGGTTTTCAGACACCTGGCTCTCAATTAAACAGCTAATCTATGAAGCAAGGCACTTAAAGCAGGGAGGAAAAATAGCTTATCAAGTAAACCAGCTCTGGCCTTGGGCTGTTAACCGGATTGAATATCAATATTTTTAAGGGATTCCTGAACATTAGCAGCAGCAGGGACCGTGACATTGTTTCCAGCCGTGCTGTCCAAGGAAGAGAGGGGAAGCGCTAGCGGGGAGAGGACTTTGTTGTTGGGCATCCATGCACCTCCAAGCGCTGCAGCATCTGGACCAGGGGCATGTGCAGGCAGGCACAGCCTCTCCTCGAGCATGGGAGCTTCGTGGGACCTCAGAGTGGTCTTCACCACCTCTAAGAAATGACACAGGGGATTCTTGACTCTTTGGGGTACAAAGCTGTTAATCCCATGTTGTGTTTTCTTCTCAGCCTGGCGGTGGCAAACAGGTTTGCTTGTGCCATGCATAGCAGGTCGGTAAATCCATGGAGACCTGCAGTCCTGGGATCTCTGGTAGGGTCAGGTTGCAGGGATGATAGTGGAAAGGATGGCTGGAGAGCCCTGGGGTGGCGCAGCCTAGGTGCAGGTGGATGTGTTTCTGGGGTCACTGTGGTGTGGCTCGATTGCTGTCCCCTGCAGAGCTTGCAGCATCGCTCCCCGTGCAGAGGGAGATGGGACACACAGGAGGGAAGAGGGATGGAAGGAAGGAAAGAAGGAAGGAAGGAAGGAAGGAAATCCTGACAATCTTATCCTTAAGTCTCCATAAGTCTCCTTATGCATTTGGGGGTGTTTGGGAGTGGGAAGTGTGGTTATGCTGTTTCTGAAAGCTTTGGTGAGGCCGGTGGCACACACCTCTCCACCCCAGACCTCTCCTGTCTGGCCCTCAGTTTCCCTTGCAGAAAACAGGGATAATCATACTAGTCTGTCCTTGGAGTTCTCATCTGCCCTACAGATGAAGGGTCCCTTTACACATTCATTTATCTATGTCCAAGAATTATTACTAGTTGCATTTTGTCTTGTTCTCTCTTCCAACTCAAGCCTATCATGTTGCAGTTGTGGGTTGGGGAATGAAAGGTAAAATAATCACTGTGAAAATGCGATAGCGATAGTTATTAGAATATTAATCTATAACCAGTAACATGTGTCTCAGCTGTGTATATTTTTTTAATCAGACATATCACCAAGCTACTCTGGTCTGACTCATGCCCACTGGTTTTTACGTGGTGTATCAAGGGATGGTGGCTTGAAAAGACACTGAACTTCATAGCACTGTACTGGCAAGCTGTGTTCTTTCACATGGAAGGGACACTAATCCAGCATGGCTGATTGGTGTGCTGGATTTAATCTGGGCACAGTGCAAAGTGCTCTGCTGGAATGCATTTAGGTGGAATATGAAATACTAATATGCAATGACTAAAAATTCCTTTTCCGGTTGTTACAGTAAGGGGGCCAATAACTGATGTGAAATGAATATTGTGTGTAAGAAGAAACCCTAAATGAATGGGACAGAGAAGGCAAAGGAGGCTGTTTCTTGCAGGGGATGCCAGGCTTGCATGGGGCAGCAGAAGAGCACTTTGCACAGGGTTTTTGAACATGCAGCGCTGAGTGTTTTATAAGGTGCAAAATGAGAGCCATGCAGGCCACTTGCTAAATGGAGGACACCACTGATGGTGTCCAAAATCTCAGAGCAATGCTGCGCTAGAAGCCCAGAGTCCCAGCTCCCCAGCCTTGGACGATGCTCCCTGCCAGAGTCCTGCTCCCTGCCTGGGCAGGAACAGCAGTCAGTGGGCAGATGGCACTGGGAGAGCATCCCATCTGCAGAGACGTCAGGTCCTTGTTGGCTTCCTCCCAAGACTTTCCCAGCAGTGTGGCCATCACCTTGCCTGACCTTGATTTTGCCATCTGGTGGCCCCTTCCCATCACTCGTCAGCCACAGGCATGTCTCCTCTGCAGACCTGCAGTGTCCTGAGATGGCCCCAAAGCCACTGGAGCTTCCACCAGGGAGCCAAGGGAAAGGCTCTACTGAGGGAGGTGGGCGCTGAGCTCCCTACTCCATCACCAGTCCCCACAATGGGTGGTGAAAGCAACTTCTCCCATCTCCAGCTTCTACAGCCACAGGCTTTATTGGACTGGGGGGACCCACCATCCCAGGTGGGGAGGAGAGAAGAGGAGACAGTGCAGGGGACAAGCACATGCTGGTCCAACTGCAGGAAGCGTGGGGGAAGGTCACAGGAGCCAGACAAGGAGGGTGTGAAGTGGGGACCGGGGAGCAGGGACCTGGGAGACACACAGGTTCCCCTTCACGCCCCCACCTCCCTGACAGCCAAGGTCATACCTTGGGAGATGCTTTAGGAGATGCCCTTCTCCAAGTGAAAGTCCATCTGCTGCCTTAGTGCACACCTGAGAAATGCCTCAACTTCATCCAGCTCTTTAATTTTTAAAGCAAACCCACAGAGTGGAGGATCCATTGACAGCAGCAGAGCTGACTCATGTTGCTCACACTGAGAGGGGGCAGCCCACTAGATTTGGGGCAAAATGCATGTTTTATGCCCCTACACATCCCCATCCTACCCAGATTCGCCAGCCAGCCTTTTCTGTTCCCATGCACAGAGGCAGCTTAACCCACATCCCTCCTACACAGGCTTAAGGAGCTCAGTGCCCTGATGTAATTGGTGTTTGCAACTGCAACAGCTGGTCAGAGATTCAGACTATTGTAAATAACACACTTCTGGGCTGGTTAGTGTTTCGGAAGGATTTGGGCAAACAGCAGCCTGGGATTTCCTTAAGGTGGGCCTGGGGGGGTAGCAGCAGTAAAACTCTTCAGCGATGGGGTGTGAAAACAGACAGGGGTGTATTTTATTTGAGTGCTATATTTTATTTTGAGGAAGAGAGCATTCCTCATGCCTGCCTGTGACTGGGCCAGACCTGGAAATGGTATGGCCAAATTTGAGCAACCTCCTCATTTTCGGTGGCAAAGTGTGTGGCCGAGGATGTGACATGGGTAATGCCTGCCTTAACTTCAGGAAGGCTTTTGACATGGTCTCCTGCGGTATCCTGGCATCCAAGCTGGGACACAGCAGTCTGGATGGGTGGCCTCCCAGAGCAGTGCAAGCTGGATGGTGGAGTTCCAAGGGCAGTGATAAGGTCTCGTACCCTGCCCAGAGGCCAGTTGAAAGAGGAGTTGCTCCAGGGACTGGGGATGGAGGAAAGGAGGGCCATGGGTAGGTAGCAAAATGGGTTGGAGACTTGCATAAACTCTGACAGGTAAGCAAGGATGGAAAAGTGGGAGTGCATCATCTAGAGGGGGAAGGAGCTAAGTGGGGTGAAAGATGTCCATGTGACATGGCCTAGTGTGGGTGAAAGAGGTGCCAGGACAGATTTGCTCTGAAACAAAAAATATGGGCATCAGGAACTGGAAATTCCAGAAGTCACCAAGTGTAATGCCACATGTTGAAGTCACTGTCCTGCAACATCGCTGAAACCCCAGGACAGGCAGAGCCATGGGTTCACAACAGGTCAGACGTGTCCTTGGGTAGCAAGACCATCCAGGGCTACCTGGCTACAGATACCCTACACGTGTGCAGGCTTTCTGAAGGTCCCGCAGAGCCTCAGCCAGTCCCTGCAGGTTTAGGATGGAGATTCCCTGGGGACTGGCCATCCTGGAGCAGCCTCCAGCCGGGCTTTGTGCAGATATTCAGGATTTCTGCAAAACGAGTCCTTGAGGCTCAAGCTGGGTACCCGAAGTGACCAAACAGCTGAAAACAGCCTTGGCTCTTCCTCTGTTTCTCCACCTCTGCACCAGGAATGGGGACAGTTTCCTTTGTGAACCTTTTCCAGACTGCACTGCAAAAATATGTTAAAATAGATAGCATTAAACAACTGTTATTATATAGGTTGGAACTTGGAGCAACCTGAAGAGGTTGGGCACCACTTGCCAAAGATGTGAGAATTTAATTCACTTAGATGCCTTTAAAAGTCCTGTCCTTAGGTTATTTTTTCCAGTGTTTTTAGGAACACTGTGTCTGCCAGGAATTGTTTTTCAAGTATGTCCTGGTTTCAGCTGGGATAGAGTTAACTGTCTTCCTAGTAGCTGATACAGTGCTATATTTTGAGTTCAGAATGCGAAGAATGTTGATAACACTGATGTTTTCAGTTGTTGCTAAGTAGTGTTTAGACTAAAGTCAAAGATTTTTCAGCTTTTCATGCCCAGCCAGCAAGAAAGCTGGAGGGGCACAAGAAGTTGGCACAGGACACAGCCAGGGCGGCTGACCCAAAGTGGCCAACGGGGTATTCCATACCATGTGATGTCACATCTAGTATAGGAACTGGGGGAGTGGGAGCAGGGGGTTCGCCACTCTGGGGACTAGCTGGGTGTCGGTAGTCGGTGGGTGTTGAGCAATTGCACTGCACATCATTTGTACATTCCAATCCTTTTATTACTACTGTTGTCATTTTATTAGTGTTATCATTATCATTATTAGTTTCTTCTTTTCTGTTCTATTAAACTGTTCTTATCTCAACCCACAAGTTTTACTTCTTTTCCCGATTTTCTCCCCCATCCCACTGGGGGGGGGGGGGCGGCTGCGTGGTGCTTAGTTGCTGGCTGGGGTTAAACCACGACAAAGTAATAAAACAAAAGTCTCTGGCTCTTTTAATCTGTAAGGGTGAAAGGGAAAACATAATGAGCCAGACAGACAAAGTCTAACTTTTTTTTGATTGGATTTAGCAGGGAGATAATTTCCAGCCTCAGTGGTAGGTTAATAGAGTCACAGGGGTTAGAGCCGGATGAGATTTATTGTGCCATCGCATCCTCCCCCTGCTCCGCGTAGAGGATCAGCCTTGCCAGGTATCTCCAATGCTCTGTATGGTCTGGCTTTAAATGATGAAAGGAATTGAGTGTCCAGTCCTTTGTGCTCTCAGAATTAAAAAGGCAAAGGTCTGCAAATCACAGCTTGTCTGTTCAGAGCTCATTGATTGCAATCGGTGTTAAAACACTCCATGTCTCCCCGGGGCCAGGCTGCAAGCACCATCTGTGTGTGGGGCTGGGTGAGTCTCCTCTGTTGCCTCTTTACCTCCATGCTGGACTGAAGTTTCACATCCTGGAGGTACAGAGCCAGTGGCAACGAGCCCTAATGCATTGATGTTTGTCTGTAGGGGTAGAAGTACCCTTAGGCAAAATGGGACTATGGGCAGGAGCAGCCCCCGCTGGGTATGCCAAGGGTCTGGTAGCTCAGAAGGACATCGTCACACACGGAGCCAAAATGGGGCTCACCTGGCAAAGGGGTGAGATAGATATAGTGAAGTTATCCCCCCTAACAGGTTTAAGAGGAGATAGAAGCAACCAGAGATTTCATGCCCTGTGGTGAAGTGCTGTGCAGGAGAAGACAGGGAAGAAGGAGGACTTGAATTTTTTTAAAGTCTTGGGTGCAACCAAAAAGCATGCCAGAAAATGTTATGCCTTCTTCCGAGGCTCTGCCTGCCTAGTGAGGAGTGTAGGGAAGACTTAACTGTGTGTTTCAGGGCTCGGCAAAGCCAGAGCATCACATGCTGCTGGTGTCAGTGTCTCAGGCAAGCTGGGCTGTGGGCAAGCAGAGCCTGCCAGGACTTGGGGAAGCAGAATGACCAGGTCCACAGGAGCTGCACCCATGCAGTTAGGCAGCTGCTGCTGTTCCCACCTTGGACCAAGCTGCTCAGGCAAACAGGCTTTGAGCCCGGAGAGCCAAAACCCCAAAGCCAGGCAGTGCTTTAGCTTGCCTGGTGCCAGGGCAGACGCTGGGGTCTACCAGGGAGGGGACACGATGGCCTTGTGGTAGCAGTGCGTCCCCTGTGCCAGGCTCAGTGACCACCTGGAGTTGTGGACACCCTGGTGGCATTGCTCCAGGTGCTGGGAGTATCTGTGGGTGCTGCTGGAAGTGGCTGGGAAAGAGCAGTGCCTCGACATGCATCATAAAATACCTTCCATAGCTCTGAGCTGACTTTTCCCAGGTGAAAAACCACACACTATGTATTCAGTACATAATAGCAATCCCAATGCATCCCCTCTGTTTCTGGAAGATGAAAATCAAACTGATGTCTTTGGACAGCTGGAGTTTTTGCTGCAGAAATGTGAGCAGGCAGCCTGATAGGCAGCCAGACCAGCTTTGATTTCACACAATTTCAATCCCTGTCCCTTGGTCCTCTTAGTCCTCAGAGGCAAAGCCTGTTCTCAGGGGCTGCCCGTGAAATACTCCAGGCAAGAAACCTGGGAGGATCATGCCTTGCAGCTGTGGGAAGCAGGTTGGAGTGGCTTCCAGCTGATCTGTCTGATGGCTTAGTGATTTCCAAGCTAACAGTGACACCTCGTGTTTGCACAAAATTCAGCTCAAAGCCCAGCATGTAAAATGCGCAGGCAGGCACCAGAGTGCAGATATCAAATAGGAGCACATGGGCTGCTTCACCACTTAAATCTCTTCATTTGCATCCAGAAAACTCAAGCCCTCTTCCAGCTGCAGGTGTGGACCCGCAGGGACAAGGCTGTCCCTGTGTGTAGTGAGAGGTGGCTTGTGCTGGGAGGTGCTCAGCAGGGGAAAGCCCAGAAAGGTGGGCATGAACAAAGGTGCTGAATGCAAACTGCTTTAAAAAGAGCAGTCCTTTGAATTGTAATTAAGTACAGAGAAGTAAAAGGGGTTTTTATAATAGCATTAAAGCTTCTACTTGGATGTAAAATTTATTTAAATCTTGGTTTGTCCTCTAAAAGCAACCAGCTTACACCCAGAGTGTCAGCCTGATAAATAGGTTTCCAGCAAGAGTTTTGCGCTGGCTGTGACAGTCGCCTCCCCAACACATGGGGGCTCTCCGGAGATGGGATCCCCCCAGCCCTGACTAGTTGAAGTTGAGGAGCTGGTTCCCTCGCTCCAGGCTTGCTGGGAGATTTTTATCCTGCACCCCTTTTTGTAAGACTCTGGCAATTCCCTTGCACACCTTCCTGACCCCCCATTTGTTCATTCAGGTGTTCAAGATGTCATTGAAGGTGCAGACAAGCAACATCACGAACAAGAATGACCCCAAGTCCATCAACTCCAGAGTCTTCATTGGCAATCTCAACACAGCCGTGGTCAAGAAGTCAGATGTGGAGACCATTTTCTCCAAGTACGGCCGAGTGGTGGGCTGCTCCGTTCACAAGGGCTATGCCTTCGTACAGTACTCCAACGAGAGGCACGCGCGTGCTGCTGTCCTGGGTGAGAACGGGCGTGTGCTTGCTGGCCAGACACTGGGTAAGTAGTTTCTTCAGCCATTCTGAGTGTCCAGGTAAAACACAGGTTGCTTGCTCCATAGGGGCTGGTCAAGGGATGGCCAGTCCAAGGTCAAACTGGGACATTGATCTGCAGATCAGGATCAGGTCCAACGATGGTGAGCAGGTGAGACACAACCCAGTGATGACCGAGCAGGTCCATAGTGACAAGGCAGGTCTGGGGCCAGGCTGGGAAGTCAGCCAATGGGACAGGATCAGCAGGGTCCATGGCCAGACACAGGCATGACTGTGACAGAGCTGGAGACCAGCGCTGCTACAACACAGGGGCTGAAGGCTGCCAGGTCCCGTGTGGGTAGGGGTCAGAAGTGAGGCTGGTCATGGCCATTTAGGTGTATCGGTACCTTCAGGGCTGTGACATTGTGGCCTAAAAAAATCATGTTAGAAGCTGTGATTGCAGAAGCTAAAACACAGTTCTGAATCATCGCTTGTCTTTGTCCTTGATCTGGTGCGGAAAAACAAGGATGGGAAAAGACATTGCCTGGTTCCCTTTCTGGACCAGGCCTTATCCTTTGCCTGTCAAGAGAGGTGATAGTCTAACTCAGACTAGCTCAGACTAACCTTAGCCAGCTGATGTTAAATGAGATAACTTCCCCCATAGACACAGGGAAGGCTCTCATCTGCACTGCTGTGTGGTAAGAAATAACAAACAAAACCACCCCAGCTGCTCCCAGCTGCATCCTTATTTTGCAGATTGCTCTGAAGTGTCACATGCTGAGAAGCTCTTGTCACCAGCTCTAAGTTGAGAATTGGAACTGGAGACAGTATTTTTAATGAAAAATTGTTACTTCCAAGCCTGCTGCAGACAGTGGTCATTGAGCATGCAGGAGAGCAATTTGCAGCCCATTCCCACCCTGTTTCTGGCACAGCAGTCTGAAATAAAAAGTTGCATGCTAGCTCTGATCTTTAAGACAGTGTGCTGTTTCCAGCCATGGTTTATTCAAATATGAGAAACTTCTTTTCTCTTGCGGTCCAGAGAGCGGAGCTGCAGACTGAGGCAAAGCACAGTGTGCCAGGGACACTTCCAGCCCAGGCATTGCACACACATGCAGAGTCTGTAGATATGACATAGAGGGCCTTGGGGAGCAAAGGAGCTCATTGCAATGCACCAGACAGATACAGGAGACGCAGCTAAGAGACAGGCAACACTTGCCCACTTAGCTGGAGAGATGAAAGGTTTACCATGATAGGAACTTATTACTGTCCTCTCTGTGCTGGTCCCAGAGGTCTGGCATGCCAACAAGACAAAAGGATTGTATTATAGCTGTAAGTCCTTTACATGCACTGGAGGAGGTGCAAATTCAGCTCCCTTTCATCTGCCTTCCTTTCATAGGCCAGTCTTAGCGTAGAAGAGCTCAGCAGGCTTTCTTTTTGCTGTTCATGAACCAGTATAAACACAGGGATACTCCCCTTTCAGGAGAATCCAGCAGAGAAGAAGAGCTGAACAATGTGGTTAGAAAATGTCTTTGCACAAAACAAGGTAGAAAGTCCTCCCCCTAAAAAAGAGGAGGTGATGGTCACATAGGAATGTGGAGAGGAAGGACAGGATGGGTCCAGCAGGGGAAATGGCAGGCACATTGCTGAAGAGACGGTCCCTGCTTCTGTTCATGGGCAGGGTTTTGGGGGGTCCTTCGAGGTGATGACAGAAGCTCCCTCCTCAGGTGGGCAGCAGGAAGGTAGGTTGCTTTCTGCCCTGGCAGCTCCAGCTGGTAACTTCAGCAGGGTGCAGCCACACGATCCTGCGGAAGAGCTGCAAACCACAACTGCCAGGCAAATGGCTGTGTTTGGTGTGGCAGGAGCTTATGGGGAGCACAGTGGGGCAGCATGCCTCAAGACAGTGCCCAGTGTAGGGGCAAAGTACCCCCAGCCTGCTCAGGGACAGCAGTTTGTTGTCCCAGTGCAAGGCAGCCTGTCCCCAGTGCCAGCAGGTAATCATTCAGCAGGACTGCATCCCTGTCCGAATCCAGAGCCACTCCTGCATGGCAAGCATTCGCTGTAATGACTCAGTTGTAGCAGCCCTGCATGGCACAGTTTGAGTGAAACTGCCTTTCCTGCCTCAGCTGTTCAGCTGGGAAAGAGAATTTGCACCATCATTTAAGAAATGGGAAAGCATCGTAGTTTTGCATGTGACATGAGTGCTGTGCCTGCCTCTCATCTGAGTGGGCATGTGGTTTAAGGATCTCATATCTCCCCCAGCATCCGTCAAGGCTCTTCCGTGTCATGGAAAAGCTGATCCTTGCAGAAACCCTTAAGTGAACAACTCCAGCTCTCAGTGGTACTTGTCCCCTCCAGGAGCACAGCTGGCTGCGCTGCCCTGGGACAGTTACATGCGCTGGTGGTGGCAGGAGGGTTCAGCCCTCCATCTGCTCCCAAGTGCCAGTGATGCTTTGCAGGTGACATTTTCCAGCACATACCAGAATGAATGAGCAAAGCAAGCATCTTTCTAGCTCACATCTTCTAGCTAAGGTCAGCTCTCAAGCTAAGTGGTCTAATAGCATGTCTTCCATTTTTTCTTTTTTCTTCTTCCTTTGTCGTCAGCTATGCAAACAACCAAACTTGCTTTTTAATTGATCAGCAAGATACTGAATGCATCACAAAACAGAGGTGTTTGAAATGACAGCTATAGCCCATCCTGTGCTAGGAGATGGACTGCTCTGCCAGTCAGGTCCTGGCAGCCTCTGTGCTTTCTCCAGAGGCTCCCAGACACCCTGGTCGTTGCAGAAGGCAATTACCATTCCAGTGGGGGAGCTCTGCACTGGAAGCTGGATCCACACTATAACCTGATCCTACCATGTAGGCTAGACAAAGCACAGCCTCCCCATTTAGTGTGGGCAAAGGTGCCTGGATATGAGCAGGAGGAATAGATACTGCCTTGGGGTGGGTAGATAGATTCAGTGATGCAGAGGAGGGAGCCAGAATGGGAATGAGATGCAAAGTCTGCCCAGGCTGAGGTGCATGCTGAGCACTTGTCTCTCCTTGTTCACTATCAAGGGAATCCTGAGGGTCATTGTCCATCACCACTATAGGCTGAAAGTATAAATCTCATGGTCTCTCTGCATGCACCGATGGAAGGCTCTGCAGTGCTATTTCTAGCAGCACATACCAGCAAATTGAGCTAATTGTTGTCATTATCCACCATTGGGCTTTCATTGCATCTCCCTTGAAGGGTATTAATCAGCATGGTGCTGTCATTAGCTCTCTGTTTTGCAAGAAAAGTGACTGGCAGCTGGCAAGATGCACCCTGACAGCAAAAAGGGTTCACAAGGGAACTGGAGCTGAGCACGGATGTGCTTGGGGATGCACCAAGGAAGAATTTATTCCTCTCCTCCTTTACAGCAAACAGCATTGCTAGAAGCATTGCGTTGCTCAACAGACTCAGAAAGGCAACCACATGCATAAAGTTCACACTGGCAGCAGTTGTCCATGGATCTGTCCTGTGGCCATGTGCGTCCTTGCTAGCATTCAGGCTCAGCGCTCTTCTGCATTCCCCTTAGCAGTTGAGTATGGGAGGATGGAGGGTGAAAGGCAGCAAAGAAAACACGCTCTGATCTGAATATGCCTCCAGAGGAACATTCAATGTAATGGCCAAGCAATACCCTGATACCATACTTGTTATGCAAGCTTATAAATAGGCTAAGCTCCAGCTTCAGTAGGAATGATGTCTCTTGCTAGACCCTAAAAGGCAGTCCAAGGAATTCCACAGCAAGACATTTGGGCAGTGGGAGCATGTCCGTGCTCCTTTGGAGGTGTGTCCCACATGTGCAGCCTGTACTCCTGCTCAGGTTGTTTCAGCAGTGCTGCAGCTTTCTTGTGCTCCTGAAGATGATTTTCTTGGTTAATAATTAAGTCAGCAGACTGTTCACTTTGGAGAAATGTGGACAAGCTGGTCTGCTCACCGTCAAAATAAAGAGCTTGCAAAATGATCCATAAAGTCCCTCCATGCAGCATGAAAAAAGCAACAGTTAGTAAGCTTACACCTGCTGAGTTTCATGGCATATCCTGGAAATCCTGAAGAGGTGAGAACTTATATATCCCAGTTTGCAGTCACAGATCCATGAACCCTGAGCCCCAGATGGAGATCTTCAAATCCACCTGCACCTCAGAGCCTGCAACTTGTGCCACCAGCTTAGCACAAGGACCTGTCCCAATGCTGTGAGGCAGCCCCTGTCCAGCCCCATGCAAATGGTGCTTTTGTTCTACGTAAGGAAATCCTGTCTTGCTTGGCTCAGATCTGGCACGCCCAGAGGTCTGACACCTATTTAGACAGAAAGGACCTGAAGAATAGAAAAAGTTTGGGGCTGTTTGGAGAAGCCAGCAAGGAATTTGCTCACTCCTAGGCCAAGAAACGAAGAGGAGGTGAGGCTTCATGCTCCCAATAGCTCACCTTTCTGCAGTTCTGGGGCCACACTCAGCGTTGGATTGCCAGGCTCTCGGCAGCCTCCATGAAATTGACTATCACTTTATTCTGACATCAGAAGCATGTTTGGCACCAAGGCCAAGGAGAGAAATTTCCTTAGTGGATTAGAAGAGCTCATTCTCACCTCCCCTGATAAGAAGATGCTCCTCCGAGATCAGCTGGAGTGGCTGCAGGCGTGTACCTGCACCCCATGCAGTTTTTAATACAGCCCAGTCCACAGTGATGCCCAGCTGGCTCATGCTTAGCATTGATTTTTATTCTAGAAGGAGCAAGGGATAAATTGTTAGCAATTAGCAGCATGCAGCAGTTTTATATATTGTCCATGCCTTGTCATAACAGCACCATGTTTTCCTGAGAAGCCTATCCTGAATTTGTGGGGGGGGGTTAGACCACGTGCAGGGTGTTGACCTCAAAAATAAATGCTTAGTAGCTTTGTAGAGGAAAAGAAAGGGGCTTACCAAGTACAAGAATATATTTGCCTTCTTGTGAGGGTCCAGCAGAACACCAAACGTGCTAAAAGTAGGTGGAAATGCGGTGGGAGGTGTGGAGGAGTTTGTTTCTGCTGATGGCAGGGCTGTGCACAGCCCCTCATGCTCCATGGTTGGGTCTGGCTGCTGGTGAGCGTGGATGTGCTGTGTCACAGCTGCGTGTCCATTCCTTGCAGATATCAACATGGCCGGGGAACCTAAACCCAACAGACCTAAAGGGCTGAAGAGAGCAGCCTCCGCGTTGTACAGGTAGGTCTCCACCGTGCCACCTCCCTGCGGCGAGGTCTCCAGGCTGGTATTTGCCTTCTGGCTGGGGCTGATTTTCGTATCCCCCAAGGCTGCTGCCTCAACCTCCCTGGCCCCTACCCCAGGCAGCCTTGGGCTGCTGCTGCACATTCAGATCTTCTCCTCCCATGGACTTCTTGGCCTTTGCAATGCCCCTCAGTGCTAGGCTGCAGGGAGGAGAGCCAGCAAGAGGTGTCAGTGGCACAGCCAGGCTTGGCCGATGCCCATGGCATTGAGGGACTCTGCCTGGGCATAGTCCAACCTGTGAAAAGTGTTGGACCTGGAGATCATTGGAGAAAGGCGGGCAGCACCTGCTTTAACCATATCAGAGGTCTTGAAAGAGGTGTACCAAAAGGAGCGCTCCTCTCCAGCTGGGGAGTAGGAATGGGGCACAGTGATGCATGCTGGGTGTTGGGGGAGAAAAGAGACCAGGGATAATTTAGGGAAAGATGCTGGAGAGAAGGGCAAGAGAAGAATGACAGGGAAAGGGAGAGAAGAAAGGAAGAAAGTGGGGAAACCCTTGGGGCAACAAATGGAGGTGGACCAAGGAGGTGCCTGGGAAAGCCCCAAGGGAGCCTGTGCTGTGGAGCAGTGACCAAGGAATCAAGGGAACAGGAGGGACAAGTGGGATGTGAGGTCTGTGGGATATGTGGCACATTACAGATGTCAGAGTGAGCCTTCAGTGCTGCTGTTGCCAGCTCTAGAGACTTTATCGTGATTTTCACGAGAAGTGAAGATTTTCATTTAAACCCCAGCATGTGGAGTCATGGGAATATGGGAGAAACTCATTAAGTTCTTGCTCCTGTGGTCGCAGAAGGGAAAACTTGAAAAGGTATTTGGAGAGTACCCTGCAGGTTCAAGAACCCAAAACCAAACAACAAGATCCCAAAACGTGTCTTATTTATAAATTCTCGTTATTCTTACACCAGTCTCATGGTATGGAGACTGGGGCACTGAGGCAGGATTTAGAAGGTGTGATGTTGGGAAGAAAAAACTAAAATCAGTATCAGGCTTATAGGTGAGTGTAATAAAAAAGGAAATCATGAGAGAACTGTATTTTTTTCTACAAAAAAGAAAAAAAAGTGAGAGGGATGAAGAGAAATAAAAAAACCCTATGATTCAGACTCAGCCACGCAGTCCAACACCGGCATGCTACAAAATGGCAAACCTCAGTGGTGGCAACGCTCTTCTGCAAACCCACCAGAGCTTCAACAACCTTCCCACCACCACCCGCAAGGCATCTGTTGAGACCTTCATTGAGTCTCTCAGCTGAGCTCGCTCTTTGCAGCTTTCACCAGGCAAATTTTTCCTCCCACCCTGGGCCAGCTTGGACCTTCAGCAGAACTTGGCCCTATGGATTCACAGGGGACACCAGTTGAGGGGAAGTAGACTCTGCATTACCCACACTGATATATGGGAATAGAGATGACAAATCTTTCTATTCAGCTGTACATACACTACTTCCATGGTCCTGGTAGCCATAATGCAAATCAATTCATTCCGTACATCTTGCAATAAAGAGCATTTAATTTACTATTTGTCCATGCCTTGACCGCTAATACATTTCTGTTGAAATGACCGATATTTCAGACTTCCAGGCTGCCATGTAGATGAAGAGAGAGTGAACAAGAGATGTTTTCTTCCTCCCACAAATATGGATATGCTAAAATACGGGCCAGAGAACTACATTGCTCTGAGCTTCAGCAATATTTCATCCCAGATTGGCTGTCAGATTTAAACTTTGCCATCTGGACTAGCAGAACTTACGATATCTCACAGAAAGCAGGGAATCCAGGTTTGCAGTGAGCTGTGGTTATAGCTTCTCTAACCATCATAAATTTTTCTAAATGTTAGACTTCAAAAATCACAGCACTATAATTTATAGAAATGCTGTGTTAAACACAGAAGATTATTTTTTCAAAGCTTGGGTTTTACTTTGCCTCACTCCAAGTCTGTATGAGAGGGTCAGGGGGAAGGGAAATCTCATTTTGGACATAGAGGAAGCAACAATCTTGACAGTCTTACTTGATCCACTAGCCATGGGGGTATCTGGGTGTTTAATAGAAATCCTTTGAGATGTAGCCTCTCATCTAACTCCAATAGGTAAAACATACACACAGGTTCATGCCGTCATAAATTTTCTCAGGTCTCTCCACAAGAGGGACCTTCAGTTAATATAAACCTTGCTGTCATCTCTGCTCTCCACCGCTCTCTCTGGATCTTCAGAGCCTCCCTCCCTCTGCCTCTGGCATTTGCCAGAGCATCCCTTTGCACATGGGAAGTCCCCTGGGTGCTCCTGCCTGGCACCCTGGCCACCGCTGCTGAACACGGACGTGCCTAGAGATACTGCAGATGAGTTAGTGAGGATGGCTGGAAGATGAACTTGTATTTTGACCATGTCCCCCAGGTATTCACATACTGTGTCGCAAAACTTTTTGCCTTCTGGCCACACTTTTTTTGCCTGCATAGCAAATGTCTGGACAGGATTTCCTGGGGCATTTTGGGCCGCATTCGGGTCAGTGCCAGTGATCCTGCTGGGCTGTGAGTTGGCTGCTTGTTGCTGTGGGGTGGGAAGGGACGGTGGCTCTGCCCCAGGACAGGGGGATCTGCCAGTGCTGCACTTGACCTTTGGAGGCACAAATCTCTGCCCTTCTCTGAAATGCTGGTGCTAATGTTGCTCTGTAGCCAAAAGGACAATGAGGACAACCTAAGCAAGAACTGCAAGAGCAACCAAGTGTCTGGCAGCTCAGTGGCCCAAGGAACTGTCTCTGAAATGGTGACAGACACAAACCACTGCTGACTTACTTTCACAGTCTACAGATGCAAGTGGACAGTGTCCTTCCAGCTCAGCTGGCATTCACATCCCCTGTTATACCCATTACTATCCCTGCAGAAAGCTGGTGTCAATCCATCTCCAAACAGATCTACTGCTCCCCCGTCTCAGCAGCGGTGCTGGGAGCAGTGACACCCCGGCAAGCCCTGGTGCCAAATCCACACAGACAGGGCTGAGAAACAACCACAGGGCAGAGGAGGAGGCGAGCCATGGTACCCAAACCCAGCGGACCCAGCACTGGCAGTAAGGATGTGCACACTGTCCCAGCCTACAGCAGCCCCACTGCAGCCCCAGCACCTTGGAAATGACAGGCTCCCTTCCCACATTTTCCTCCCACCTTCTCACTACCTTGGCTGTTTGCAGGAGGAAGGAATCTCACACCAGATGATACACAAGATCATGAAAGCTCACTGTGTGATCAACACCAGATTTTCCAAGTAGCTTTCCAGTGGGTATTATTTCTGCTGCTGCAGTAATTAAGGTTGTGCAACCATTAGTAGAAGGATGCGAGCTGAGCACAACGTGTCACTTGTGATTATCAGTGCAGGGCTGGCAGCCGGTAATTAAAAGCACAGCTGCTCAAACGTACATTTGCTATTCAGGTACATGCTCAGAAATGGCACCACAAATGTAATGTAAAGGCAGCACATACAAACAATTGCCCTTCAATTATGACTATTTGGATTTTGAACCTTTGTGAGTCATTAAATGTTATTTAATTACTAAAGAAAAACGAAGCAGAAGAAATGCATCAGGAGATGGAAGCATCATGTTACTCAATGCAGCCTTACCGCCTTCTGCTGCCTCTCACTGATTGTCCCTGCCTTATTTTTAAAGGGCACCATGTCACCATCTGATTGAAAAATGGCAAAAATTATTCCTGTACACAAAGGAAGGCCTGCCAGATCACTGAAAATTGATTCATCAGTCTCAGGAAGGTTTATCCTACATGCAGTGAAATTTTCAGACACACGGTGTCCAGATAAATCACCCATGCTAAGGTACTCACTTTTACTAGCTTTTTTTCATGCATTAATGTTGGAAGACCCGCCTTTTGCTCAATGCCTGACTTCCTAGGATGCTGGTAAAAGCATCCAGCCACTGCCTCCCTGGCATCATCTGTTAAGCCATGACCTTACTGGCATGTTATAGCAGGGTCATACAGTCACAGACTTTCAAAAATCCCCTATTTCAGCCTGCTGCCTTCCTTGAGGGCTGTCTCATGGTTAGCAGGTATTGAAAGCAGTACTGCCAGAGGCTGAGTTCAGAGTATTTGCTGTCCTGCACCGCACTGAGTCAAAGAGTGGATTCATCTCATGTGAGTTCAGCCCTCTATGCTGTCAAGGCTTTTATGTGGTCTGGTTGTCTGGACTCCCTTTATGCTTGCTGGATAAAAACCAGTTCTTCATCTGACAGTATTTTAGATGTCTGCCTTTGGATGTGATGTACCATGACCTGGAACTGCCTCTTTCCCCCCTGGCATGGATTTATCTCTCGTTCCCAGTGTCTGAAGCCAAGTGAGATGAATCCCACTGTTTTGGGGAAGTCAGGACCAGCTCCCCAGGATAATTATGCCCCTAATTCCTTTTCAAATGGGTGGAAGTGTCAAATCCCCTGAGGATTCAGGGCCAGGGCAGGGGTACCCCCCACACAGCCTCTTGCTTTTCACCCACAAATAGTAGTAGATGGTCTTGGACCCACTGCCCTGCAGGTCAAGCATGTCATAAGCCAGCTCCACTGCCTCTGTAAACAAGCTGCAAAACCAGACCAGTAGTGATTTCCACCAGAAAAATGCAAGGCTGCCCAGCTTTGCTCACACATTCCCTATTGCAAATAGCATAATAACATTTACAGTGTTTATTAGCCACTTCATATACCAAACTGCTGTTTTGACTAGTTTTGAAAAAGGCTTAGGACTTCACCTGAGATTTTAGGCTTATCCATCCTCCTCTGGTCCACACCAGGTTGGATCTACAGGTACTTGAGGCTCGGCTTCGTCCTGCTGGTGCTGGAGCTGAGCCCAGGAGTGAGGCGGAGGTGCCCAAACACTGCAGGGCAGGTTCGGTGATGGAGATGGAGGGCACCCACCCCATTTGGGCCTTCGTTCCTTGTTCCTAGAAGCAAAGCTTTGCCCAGAACAGGGCTGACGGCAGCAGGCAGCAGCCATGCGATGGGGTAAGAGCTGCAGCTCCTCTCCATCCCCGTCTGTCCATGGAGCTGGCCACGTGCTGCGCCCACAGTGTCCACAGCTCTACCAACAGGGCTCCCACCAGGGAGTGAAGGCTTGGAGGAAAAGCTGGCTCAGACCAGGAGTATGAATAGGGTGAGAAGAAAGGAGTGTGGGCATTTCAAAATTTTGCCAAATTCCCCCAAGCTTTGTTTTGTTTGTAAGAAAATGGTCTAAAGCTGCCTCATGGTCCCCAAGCCACAGCGAGATTCCCAGCAAGAGCAACAGCCCATGGAGGGAGTTTTTGCAGTGAATAAAGACACTGCTTCAGCCCACTTGGAGTCCTTGAGCGGCAGAGAGATGCCACTGTCTCCTCTTGCCTGTGGCTACAGAGAACATTGGCTCCAGCTCTGCTGCTAGAGCTAGCCAGAAGCAGTTCACCAGAGTCTGTCAGGATTGACAAATATTAAAAAATTGCAGCAATTTCATTTAAGTTGCATCTAAGCAAAAAAAAATAATGAAGAGGGGGAGTCTAACAGTGTAGAAGCATCCTAGTTCAATTTTCCTTTCAAATGACTTCCTATTTTGATCGTATTCTGTGTTTATTGGATTCAAATAGAATGGGAGTCAAACATCCTTGGTGATCAGAATAGATTGGCAGGCTGAGGGGAGCTGTTTTCTTGGAGATTTTCTGTATTTCCAGGTTTCATCCCAGGTTAGAACAAAAATCAAGTTACCAGTCACGAAAATCTCCATAAAAATACATTCCTCATTCCATACTGCCCATCTCCTCAGCCATACGAACAGGCTGGTTATATTCCAGCAAGAGCTGATGTGGTAGGAATTACCTTTCCCAAATGTCTTTGGCCCCAAAGGAGCCCTTGTGTCTCCAACCATCCAGCATCTGCTTTGAGTCCCCCCGAGGCATAGGCTGAGTCTCCGCATGCTGCCACAGGCTTCTGGGGAACCCAAGGATCATCCAAGGAGCATGGAAAAAAAACATTTAAGAAACCAGCCAGTTACTGAAACTAAACATTGGGTGGGAAGCCCAGTGCCAGCATAGGCAGGACCAGCGTCCTGGATAAAGCCTGGAACTTCTGGTCCAAACCATGCTTCCCACTGGCTGTCTTGGCCAGCCACACATTCTTGTCACTTCTTGCCTAAGATGCAGGACACCAAATTTACTCTCAGCTATGTACTTGAGCACTCAACCTTCCCTCTCCCCATGCCTCAGTTTCTCCTGGTTCAGATTCGTTCCCTCTCCCCGTCACTCTCTCTTTCTTCCCATTAGATTGTCTTTTTTTATAAGCCTCTTCAAATGGTTTCATGATGCAGGACAGACTCTTTGCTTTCAAAGGCTGCAATAACCATTCTCTTTGTTCAAAGCAGAGAGGAGGGAACATCAACATAACTCTCATTTAACCAGCAGTAATTCAGCCAGCAGCACACAAGGGAACCAGACGCTGTGTTTAGCCGGGGGTAGCTGGTACATTCAACAGCGTTGCTCTTCCCCGCTTCTGAGAGTGTGCCAGGGCATCAGGCAGCACCAGCGTGGGTCTTGTCTCTGAAGAGCTGTGATTGCCCACTGTAACCACTGGTTTGCATTGCCTTGTGAAAAACTAGCTGCAGCAAGAGAGAAAGCGTGTTACTGGGTCTCCAGGGAGTGAGAAATGCATTTCTCCAACTTTGGGTTAAAATGCAGTTCAAGCTTAAGAAAACAGGACATAGGCAATGTCTTGCTGGGAGGAGAGAGGTTTAAGCATCTTCAATAGCAAAGACGTTAAATTAATAAATATCCCCTTCTTCCTGACTTCTCCCCTAACAATTATATATGGTATGAAAAAAAATCGTACAAGGGTGGCGGCAGGGCAGTGCCCTCCTTCCACCTGGCAGGACGTGCACACTCGTCCTCCCAGCTGCAAGGGCCTGCAGGGAGGTGTGCTGAGCCTGGGAGAAAGATCTGGTGGGGGCTGAACGCACGAGACAGGGTGATGTTGGCAGCAGAGTGTTAACCTGGTTATCTCAAGGTGGAGCAAGAAGATGTGCGGGTGTATTAAAAACCTACAAACTGGGGTGGGGAGAAATGTCTGCAGTGAAGCGATGGCTGAGTGGGCACCAGCCCTCCTCCCTAGCCAGCTGCACAGAGAAGTTGAAAGTACAGCTAATGGAATAAGTAAAGGACCTGGGAGGCTCAGCAGGGAGTAATAATAAATTGCCAGCACTAATTAACCCGTGCTGTCCTGACTGTCTCTGCAGTGGCTACGATTTCGACTATGACTATTACAGAGACGACTTCTACGACAGGTGAGCAGGAGAGGTATCAGCCAAAGGAGTTTTCTATGGGGCAGTGTCTTCCCTGTAGCACAGCTCCTGCTGTCGGAGGCGAGGTGGGGTGCAGGGTGGTCCATCCCAGCCCAGTGCGGTGGGGTCCAATGGCCAGGCTGTGCCTTGGCTCAGCACCAGCCCTGCTCAGGCTCTGGCTGTGACACGCAATGGCAGGGCTGGGGGTGCTGCAGGGCTGCTTCAGCCCCGCCCCCATCCTTCCTCCCTGGCTCCAGGCTCTTCGAGTACCGGGGCCGAGTCTCTCCGGTGCCCAGGGTGGTTCCTGTGAAGCGGCCGCGCGTCACCATCCCCCTCGTCCGGCGCGTGAAGGCGACGCTCCCTGTCAAGCTCTTTGCCAGGTCGGCTGCCATCGCCAACAGCTCGGCCAAGTTGAAGCGTGAGTATTTGCATGGGGTGCAGCAGGACGGTGTGGAGACTGGTGTGCACATGGACCTCCCATCCCCAGGTGTTCACCCATGGGGCCAGATGCTCTCAGGGAAAAACCTTAAGAAAACCCCAAAACATCTGGAAACAACAGCCCAAGCGAGGGCCTTTCAGAAGCCAACAGGCTGCAAACGCAGCAGGGGAAGGTGCAAGTACAACCTAAGCGTGCCAAAGCCTGGTGCCAGCCTCCACAACGTGCCTGGACAACAGGCACACAGGCTTTTTTGGGTGCCTACGACCACCCACAGTCCCCCCAGCTTTCCCTGCCGATGCCGTAACAGGCAGCAGGGCAGGGAGGGCTGGTGGTGGAGGAGGGCACATTGCTGCTCTGTGCAAAGCCAGCCTCTCCTCGCCTGTCCACCAAACCCCTGTTAGCTGTGCGGGATGCCCTGCACACCATTCACCGCAGCTCCTTCCAGCGTAGATAAGCTCAGATACCATGCAACAAGGTGTGAACATCACCCACGTTGACCCCAGGGATGTGAGGGGTATGTTTCTAGCGTGGGGTTTCTAGTTGATTTTTTAACCTGCTCAGCAAGGTGACTTGGGCCAGGCACAGAGGTGAGGCAGGCATCTTGGGTGCTCTGCGGGGCACTAAATGCCTTTTTTTTTTCCTTCCTTCCTCAAGTGAAGTGTAGCGAGCTGCAAACAATCAAAACTGAACTGACACAGATCAAATCCAACATCGACGCTCTCCTGGGCCGACTGGAGCAGATCGCTGAAGAACAGAAGCTGTCGACAGGTCAGTTGGGTTCACACGGTTGCCTCGGGGCCAGTCTGAGAATGTGCAAAGAGTGAAGTGCCCTGCAGAGCTGGCCTTGAAACCATCATGGCTTAGAGCATCTTCCGGGCTCTGACAGTGAAGTGTCGACCCCCAGGTTCCAGGGTAGAATGACAGGACAAAATTGCATGCCCAAATCCCCAAATTATAGAATTGGGTTTCAAAATTATGAGATTTTTTTTTCTTTTGTCATATAGTTTGTATTTTTTTAGTCTGCTTTTTTTTTCTATTATTCTATTCCTATTCTATTCTGTTCTATTCTGTCTGCCTCCCACACTCATTCCAGAGGGATGCAGAACAATGACCTGCTCTGCCCTCTCCAGGGTTGCTTTCAGGCAGCTTCCTCAAAATCAGCAAAACTTCCCATTGCAGAAAAAAAACCTAGATCTATTATTTACCTACCAACTGAATTTGGATTAGTGTTATCAGGCTCTGGACATTGCCTCCCCCAGCCCCTGATCCTGGTGGCTTGGCTCTTGCTCTCACAGAGGTACGGAAGAAGGCAGATGGCAGCAAAAGCGAAATCTCGCAGGAAGACACAGCATCAGAGGCAGACATCAACACGGAGGAGCCGCTGAATGGGGACGAGGGTGAGGAAGAAGGTCTCGCACGGGATGAGTGTGAAGATGAAATGGTAAGAGAGTTTGGGTAATACATCCCTCCAGCCAAAGGAGTTTAGTAATGGACCACAGTTTTACTGGAACTTACTAAATCCCCAGAAAAATAGTTTTTCCTTCCTCAAAAGAAATTGTTGTATTTAAATCCCATGATTGTTCACAGCTTGTTCTTTCAAACTGTTCTGCTGCTTGCAAAAGCGTTGACCTAGCAAACACATGTGGAGACGCTGAAGAAGCATGGTTGTCTCTTGAAATTCGGACCACATTTATCCTTGATTTCACAACTATTAATTAATGGTTAAAACAAGTTGCTCTGCTCCCAAGTAATTCTCAGATGGATTGAAACATGTGGCAGAGACAGGCCATGTTATATTAACTGCACTTTCCTAACAACATGCATTTGCAATGCCCTTTCATCTGGACGGACACCAAATGGCATAAACCTAGCTATAAGGTCTGAGCAAGCCACAACTGCTGTGCATGAAGCTGTACATCCACAGCAAGGGCAGCACACGAGCATGGCTGGCCTGATGTCATGCGTGCATCAGCCCCGTTGGTGTCAGTCCTGCCCTGAATAAGGACACTCCCAGTGAACCCAGTGAGCAAATGTTGTGCCTGAAAAGCATCTGGATGGGAGCCCTGTTCTTGGATACTCTGATGGTAAGGGTAATACAGGGCACTGTATTACCACTGGCAGCACTGTCAATTATCCCAAATTAAGACTCCTCTGAGAACAGGATCAGCTCCAGACCCAGGCAAAGGGCAACAGGGTGCTGGGGTTGAAGGACAGGCCTGCTTGCTGCCTATTCTGCAGGACCACAGCCCTGGGAAACCCAGCTGGCTGGCACAACTCTCCCACGGAGGCTTGCGGCACGTCGGGGCAGCCTCTGAGCCTGTACTGAGTGTGCCCTGCCACAGCTCCGCTCCTTCCCCACCCCAGCACTGGTGGCAGCAGAAGTGAGGATGAAGCTCAGCATTGCTTTCTTCTTCCTCACCCCCTCATCGCTAGGGTGACCGCACCGCATTACACGTGCACGGCACTATTCTTATGGCCAAAAAGCTCCTCTAACTCAAAACACTTCCCAGCTTGTTTGTACTCTTCTGCTTTGCTCCACCTTAGTTATGATGGATGAGGGATCAGAACAGAGTCTTTCAGCTGTTTCTGTTTCTGCGGCCTCACAGCTGAAGTCCATGACTTCTGCTAAATCTAAGAAGAGATGATTAAGGGGAGACATCATAACAGACGCTATAAAGAAGAAAGGCAAAAGCTGGACTCCATCTCTAAGTCAATTAGGATAAGGAAGGCCAGGTTTGAATTATATCAAGGGAAACAGATGGTAGAAATTAGGAGGAAACTTGCCGATGCTAATGATGATAAAACAGCACACAGCCTGTCAACAAAAAAATGTGGAGTTTCTGCCATTAGTGGGATAAGTGGACAGAGTGGACAGACATCTGCTGGTAATGATTTAAGAGGAACTGGTCTTCATTAAGAGTAGATGAACAAGATGACTATTTCAGCTCCCTTCCATCTCTATTTTCTGTAACTCTCTGGTCCTGAAGTGGCACTGAGATCAGATTTATTTTACTGACAACGTCAGACAGGCTCACGTGCTCAGCATGGGGCAGGTTAATGTCTGCAGTTCGTCTGCAGGGATGTTCTCTTAAAGACTGCTAGGCAGTCACAAAAGCCATCCGTTATATTTTGCTCCTGACCTTACAACACCGTACAGTTTTGAAGTCTTTCCAGTTCCTGGGGAGTGACTCCTTTATCCCACATCTCTGTGGCTTACGCACATCAGCATACCCTTCACCACCTGCTGTCCACGGACATGGTACCCACACCGGTCCCTAAAAAAATTACCTACCCTTGGCTCTGAGGGGCAGTGGTGTTGCAGGAGAAGAGTCAGAGGTCACTCAGATCTGATCTAGTAGTTAGTTTATTGAGTTCTAATCAGTAAGTTTAGGTATGTAAAATAGTTAATAAGCACAGTTGGATTGGTAGTCAGTGCTCTACTACACTTAAAGTTAATATGGGATACAAAGATTATTGTGTAAGCTTGCTATACGTATCTTAAATGTTACATGCATGCAAAAAATGTCACTTACCAATCCGTTGATGCCTGGTGTCAGGTAAGGGATCTCCCAGCCTTGAGGAGTCACCTTGAGAAGTGTCCCTACTCAAGGGGAGATGCCCGTCATGCAGCCCGCTGCTGCGGAGGGAGAGCTCAACAGACCCTGATGGCTTCAGATATTTATAGAGTGAAGTGGTTGATTCATAGTCAGATTTTCTGCTGTGTTCATGCAGTTCTGGCCAGTTACCAGCCCAGTCTCCAGCCAAACCATTTTTTTGAGTTTGGTGCTGGGTTCTCACCAGCAGCCTCACACAATAGGATTAACTTTGTTTAGGCTTACTTGCTGAGCATCTGCCTGGACCAAAGTCCAGTTAGTTCAAACAGGAGGAGTGCATCCATCACAAGTGGGAAAGACATAGTTTATGCAAGGCGGGAACCGGACCTGCCAATGTTTGTGCAGTACCCAGCATAGAGGCTTCCCTGCCGTGACCCTCTTCCCCATGGTGACAAGTGGGGAAGATCCAACTGGACTTGGGTCTAGGTCCCACCTATACCCTGTAGACAACTGTAGGATGTCTCCTGGGGACCAGCAGGCCTAAGCATCCCTGTTCGTAGGGGAGTTCACTGAACCAGAGCTCATGTGAAAATACTACGGCTAAGCAGACTGGTGCTTCACAGTGGTGTGAGCCCCAGCTGGGCGAGGGGGGCATTTTAGATCCCAAGGAAGTTGGGCACACAATTTCCATTGAAAGTCAATGGGAGCCAGGCAAATACTTCCTTTCAGCCCCACTTCCAGTGCAAAGTTGGCTGCCCTGGTTTTGTGCACAAATCTCTGCTTGGCCTTGGTAAAGTTTTCAGCATCACCTGGGGAAATCAAGTCCAAAATACATGCCGCAGCCCACAGGGAGAAGGACAAAGGGAGCCCCTCACCCAACATGAGTTTGTGCCCTATTCAGAGGGTGGGCAGGAAAGGAGCTCTGCAGAGAAAGGATAAAATAGGTAATGCTTCATTCCCACAGGCTCTGCCACTAGGCTCAGGGACCTGGGAGGCCAGAAGACAGACCGGACCAGTGAAAACCAAGAAGGAAAAAAAACCATCATTGAGTACCTTAGCCTTTTCTGTGTGCTTTGTCACTAGGTCCCTTGGTCTCTTGCCCCACTGAGCAGTGAGCTTACACTTTCCTCAGCCTTCCTTTTGCTGCTGGTGTACCTGCAGATGCTCTTCTAACTCCATCACTGCACACTGGAGGGATGGCTCTATATTCCTTCTGGGTAGCTCAGCTCTGCTTTCCATCTTCTAGGTACTGCCTTTTCATGTAGAAAAAGCTCAGTTGGGAGCTTGCTGTTCATCCATGCTGGCCTCCTGCCACACCTGCCCACTGTCATCAGAATGGGCCATTCTTGTGCTTCAAGGCAGGTGTCCTTGAAGATGACCCACATGCCCTGGCCTCCTTGGCCTCTGGAGCAGTCTCCCATGGGATTTTGCCAAGCAGATCCCTGAGCAAACCAAAATCTGCTTTCTTAAGTTCAGGGATTTGATTCTGCTCTTTATCTTGGTCAGTCCTCTCAGGATAGTCAACTTCACAGTCTTGTGGTCACTGCAGACAAGACTTCTCTCCATCTTCACATCTTTGACCACTTCTTCCTTGGTCATTAGTAACAGTCCAGAATAATGTCTCCCCTGGTCAGCCAGCTGTGTCAAGAAATTGTTCTTGATGCTCTCCAGAAATCTCCTGGGTTGCTTGCACCCAGCCCTGCTGCCCTCCCACCAGATCCTGAGATCTGGAGATCAGGCCTGATATCAGGAGGCTTCCTCTAGCCATCCAGAGGAGATTTCATAGCAGGTAGTCTGTAGCAGACGCCTGCCATGAAGTCACCTATGTTTCTCTGTCCCCTGATCCTCACCCACAAGCTCTCAGCTGACTCATCACCTGTTCCAAGGCAAATCCCTGTGCATCTGAGCTATTCCTTTGCCCAGAGCACACACCATCTCACCTGCCTTTCCTGAAGAGCCTGTTTCCAGGGCACTACCTGCTCTGTAATTGCAGAGAAGGAGCCTTTGTTCTGTTGCCAGAAGTCACAAGCCTCCAGACTTCCTTCACTTGGGAGTCTCCATCCACAGCTCCTTTGAGCGTAGTCTCCAGCTGTCTCTTCTTCATGCATTGCAGTCCTGAGGCTTTTCCCCTGCAGGGCCTCTGCAAAGACCCTGTTGATCTCCCTGATGAGTGTAAAAATCTGTTTATCTATCTCCCCCAGTGCCCTCTGTAAACCAGCCTGCTGCTAACAAGATTGGGACTGGGCTCCCTTGTCTTTTCTTTCAGATAACCTAGCATCCCCTGCAGACCTCTCCTGGATCCATTTCCATCTCTGAAATATTCACCACAAAATTTGGCCTATGCAGGAGATGATGGATAAAATACTACTGCTGAGCACGTAATTCTTTTAATGATACTGAATTGCAGAACGGCTCCAGGAGAGGGACTTTCACACGCCATGCTTTCTAAACCACTGTTGCATGGGGAGTGGTTCAGCACATCGGCACTATTGTTGTGGCCTTTGGAGTGATGAATATTATGAGTGTTATCATTCTGGATGATGAGTTCTGCTGCAAACTGGGACCAGTTTCTGTGTTCAACAGCAGAGTAATTACATCGTACATGATTTGCGATTGCGGACTGACTGCGCCTTAGCATCATTGGGCAGTTCCAGTAACATGGGAATGCCTGTTCCCTGGTGTGGGCCATTCCTAGTTCCCAAGTTAACTTCTCACAGTGCTACAACAAGGCACGAGCTCTGCAAGCACACACAGTAAACTTTATGAAAGTGCTGAGCATAGACTTAACCTGGCCATGCAGAAATTCCCTTCCAGAATAAGGAGCCAGAGGAAATTTTTGGTTTTGCCTGGGACTGTGTCTGCCAGAAACCACAGCCACAGTACCTGGTGTCCACATCAGGTGTGTTTTGTAACTCCTCCACCATACTGGGCAACCTGACACTGCTAGCAGTGTGCAAGCTCTCCCACACCATGGTACCAGCTGGTCACTGCATGTGAGGTGTCATAGTGTCCCAGGCAGGGCAGGAGGGACACGTGGTGATTTACTGTTTCTGGTTCTCTTTTCCCTCCAGGAGAACAGCCATTACACAGATGTGGAGGATGCCAGACTACAGTAACCAGGTACAGCTCACACACTGCTTTTTAGAGGCTGATTCTGAGCAAAAGCTTTCATTCCATGCATGTTGGGGTGGGGGGGTTTGCTGCTTCAGAAGATGATCTTTTTCACTAATCCTCTGTGTTTCCCTAGTACTGAGCCTGGCTGCTCAGCTGGGTGACTGGTCAGCCCCCTCTCCTTTTCCTAAATCACAAATCTTTGAGGTTCAAGGAAAACGATGTACCTTCCTGCCCCCACCTCCCCACCCCTTCTCTCCTTGCAGCCCATTCAGAACAGCAGTGAGCAACAGTGTGAGGAAAGCACGAGGCTAAACCCTGTCCTGGCACGTTGAGCAAGACAAGCTGAATTGAAGTGCTGCTGTCCTCTCTACCTGGCATTCAAAAGGAGAAACATGGCCTGACATCTTCCATCCATCTGTAAAGCAAAGACAAAGAAACCCCATCACCCCAGTGAATCCCCACTACCCCATGCAATGGATGCGGAGCTCTGCAGCTAACAGAGGCAGGAACCAAACCCTGCACAATCCATAACCATCACTGACTGGAGAACAGGAGAGCAATTGTGTCACCAAATGAGTCAGAGCTGTTATAGAGCTTTTTGTAGGAGAGGAGGCAGAACTAAGCCTAACCCCATAAAGACATTTTTTTCTGTGCTAGGTGAGAGCCAGAGCATTTGCTAACTGGGGGAAAAGTACTGTCTCAGTTTGGACAATTTGTGTTCTCACACTAAAGGTCATGTTGAGGAAGAGGGTGTGGGGTGACCTGTCCTCCCAGAACAGTCACCTCCTGTCGTGTCTCTTTTGCCCCATGAGTTGCCAGGGTACATGGTCACTTCCAGGTGGAAAGAAGTCGGTGCTGGTGCCTGTGCTGTGCTCTTTGCAGCTGCTTGAAGAGAGGGGAATGGAAAGGAAGCTGCCTGCAGGACAGCAAGTGATCCCAAGCAGGAGAGAAATAAAGCATATGTCATCTTCAGTGGTTTGGTCTCCTCATTCTCCGCTGAGCAAGTCTCTGCAGAGTGAGGGGGTGCAAGCGTGTGTGGATGAGACCCTTTTCTTGAACCAGCTGCTCCCTGGAAGGGATGTAATCTACCCACTTCTCCAGCCCACTACCAGAGACATCAGCCCCTTCGCCAGGGTGCTCATGTCTCCTCTTGCCGCAGCCTCGCTGGGTCTTCACACCAACCTGGCACGCCAGGAGAGCTGTGCGACAGCTCCTGCTCCTGACTGCGAAGGCTGTGCTCCATCACCAGTTGGACAGGTCTGCACAGCGTGACAATTTGCCCAAGCGTAACGAGACTGGCAACAGCGAATACCCTGAGCACGATGCATGTGGGCGTGCAAACACCTGCCCTGCCTACCAAATTCGAGCTGCTTTTGACCCATGCCATGTCCTGCGAGCAGAGGGCTGCAGCAGGCCAGCATGTGGCTTGTCATGGGAATCCCCTTACACCACAACACCCAAGAGGTCTCTCAGCCTTTCTCTTCTTGTTCGTTCCTCCATTGTGGACTTATCCAGTTTTTCTGAGTTCAGGGGTAGATAGGACTGAGACTCACGCAGCACTTTATTCAGATCAGATGGGTCCTGCCCATTTTCTCTCCAAAACACACACACACATATACCAGTGCTTTGAATCCAGAACGGTGTCCACACCTTCTCCTTGGTCAAACCCTCCCACAAAACGTGTCCGTCGTCCCCCCCCCCCAGGTCGTATAGAGTGCTCTGAAAGGGGACTCCTGCTTTCTGCTCCAGCGCTCAAAGCCAGACCTCATCTATGTCATCTCTCGGTGAAGGGGAAAACAGGTCCTGGGGGGCAATGCTTCCCTCCCCCGAGGGCCATTCTGGAGCAAGCATGGCTCTTGAAGCACAATGTTTTATTTGCATTTCTTAGTTTCAAATAATTCATGAGGGATTAAAGGGATAACCGTGCTTTCCCCTACCTTTTTCCGGTTTCTGTACAATTTATCCATTGTGTTGTACTGAGCCGTTGTAGAGCTGTTTTCTAGGCTTTGAGAGATGAGCTGCAGTTTTTGCTATGAACTGACTGTGATGCTGATGTTTGGGAGAAAGGTGACCTTGTACATACAATCCTGTATAATAAAAGAAAGAAATATAATTTGCTTTCGCTTGCTTCTCTCTCTGTCATACATAAACATACACACACACATACTTTTTTCCTCTATTTCAGACAAATAAGTCTTTCCCTTTCTAGGCTTTAGCTGTGCCCACAGGATTTGCTTTCCCTTACACAAGGTGTATCCCACTGGGCTGAGCAAAACATATGGGTTCACAGGGACTCTGGGACTTTTCTTCTGAGGCCTGGAAACTCATTTGATGCAGGAGAGCAGGGGACAAATCCAAGCCTTTAATCTCTGGACTTTGCACTGGTCCATCTCATAACAGACTGGAAAGAAATGAGGCTGCTGTTCCAGTTTGCATGAGCCAATGGTGCTAATAAATGCTCCTTAAGCACAATGTCTTCTGGCCATCTCCCCAATCCCTCCCTCAGCAGAGCAAAGCTCACACAATGTTGCCAGCTGTGCACGTGTTCACTGGAGTAAGCATCCAAACCCTGGCACCTTTGGCACCTGAGCTGTGTCTGGAGGACCCCAGTGACCATATGGTGAGAAGCCAGCTGCTACCACGCTTTCAATGCTTTTTTTAAGTTTCCAGTTCTAGAAAGTTGTCTGCTGAGCCTGGCCTGATCCATCACCCAGCATTGGAGGGCAACACATGCAGCTGCCTATTGCATGTGTTCATGGTGAGTCTGGGAATGCTTGAACATCCATCTGTCCTGCCATCAGTCACCTGTTCACTTCAAGGTGAGGAAAGCAGCATCGTCAGACTAATGGCTATACGTCTTTGCAGCTGGGGAGAAGGAGAAAAGACGGGGGGGGGCGGGAGGGCAGAAAAAAAGCAAGTCAAAACATTTGCCTATCAAGATGATCAAAATCAGCCCAACCTTAGGTCTGTTGAGCTGTGTACCTGGGCTCTGAAAGTGACCATGGCTCAGTGCCTCAGAGGAGAGCACAGCACTTCCCTGCTCCATCCCCACCCCAAGCCCCTGGCTCACTGGCCAAACACGCAGCCTGGCACTGGGCTGGGGCTGGGTAGTTGTAGCACAGTGCAGCTCATCAGCTTTAGGCCATTAAAGGATGGTCCAGGTCTCCTAGCAAACAACTGTTTGATTTTGTTAATTATTCTGGGGGGAGAATGAGGGACTTTGGGAGCATTTCTGCAGGCCCCTGTATGGTAATTACCTTCGCTGTTGGCTGTAGATAGGCCCTCAGTGAAATGAGTTCTGGGTTTTTCATGCTCGTTGTGTTCTATACGTGGCCATCCAGAAAATCTTCGCATGAAGAGGTGAGGACACAACGGTTGGGTGGGAAAGGGAATGCCCACCGCCCGTTTTCATGCCTTAAAGCCATCAAGCAGCTGCAAAGCTTCCTGCTGGCTTCACTGGGTCTGTCAAGAGAGAAGCAGAGGGAGAGGAGGTGTCCCCCCCTCCCTCTGAGCACTGCTTTCCCAAGGATAGAGAGGGTGGGCAGGGGGAAAGGCAGATGCCCACTGCAGGGGCACAAGGCAGAGGGGCAGAGCTTTGGAGAAAGAGGCAGGTGAATGCACGTGGGCAAGAGCAGCCGGGGCTGTAGAGGTTTAAGGACTCCAGAGTATTTATAGCGAACACGCAGACAGTGTGCAGATGAAGGCATCAGTGCTACTTAAGTGTGCACCTGATCACAGTCTGCTCCTCTTCCCCAACTCCCCCATCCCACCTCCCCAAGCGTGAACACACATGTGAGATACGGTGCAGGGTGCTGCACGCTTGGAGCACAACACAGCGCTTCAACCACAGTGCATCCATCCTCAACCCCAGCCCAAACCACACTCTGCTGTCACACGGGAGCAGACCACAGTGAAGAGCAGAAGCCCCATTACTGCCCTTGTCCTGGTTAATAGAAAGATGTGTGGTCCTCCCCAAGACATTTTAAATACCCATGACACAAAAAGATCTGACAGATCTCATTAGCTCCAGAATGAATGTAAAGGGGTCCCACCCTATATACTCCCAAACTCCTTTTCCATGATCCAGTGTCCAAATAGAGTCACTCCCAGTAAATGGTCCCTGCCCTGCTGGGATGTAGGAAGACAAGGGTTGGGCCAGTCCATTCTCCCCGACATTTCCCCCAGGACAACAGTTAATTCAACATCTGCACATTCTGAAGAAAAATGACCAACATAAACTGAGCAACTCAACTGAACATATATGCAGTTTCCATCTTGTGAACTGGAAAAAAAAAAATGCTTTTGTTAAAGCCTTTCCCTACCACCCACAAAGACAAGATCTCATTACCAAGCGTTCTGGACCTCACTTGGCGTCTCACGTTTGCTGCTCTGCTTGTTGCCGTCCCATCTGCATTTGGTGGCAACAGCAGTGTGGTCTTTGATGGAAACAAAACCAAAGGTCTCAATCCCCACTGCCTTGCCTGCACCACTGTGGAAAACATGAAATGTATGAGATTGCTGATATGCTTTGGGCTTAATTGTGCTGCTCTGGATGGGAATAGGAGATGTGCAGGAAGTTTTGGTGGTCTGCTTTTTCATATGCTGGCCTTGGCAGTCATTAGAGCAATAGAGCAGGGTTACTCCAGTCCCAAATCCTCCTTTTATGTGCTTCTGGACATGGAAAGACAATCTGTTGGGCCAAAATGCCTGTGATCTTGCATTCAGTTTGAGTCAGGAGATGCAACAAAAGCCTCCGCTGACTTTAAAAAATCCTATTAACTTTAATGAGCATCACAGCTAAAGTCCATGCAGTGCTTTGGAAATACTTCAGTTATTGTGGCTGTAATAGGACCCATTCCTTGGGAAATTTGTATAAGCCAGTTGCTGCCTCTGTGAGAGTTGTCATATCCCTCCTGCATTGTCTTCCCATTATCTGCAGGAGATTTAATTCCATATTTTTCTTCTTCTCAAGAAAGTTGTGGAAATATTTGGAGATGTGGTCAAGAACTCCAAGGGCTCCTGGTGGAGTCCATCCATCCTCTAACAGGAAAACACACCCAAGTCTTGGACAGGGATGGTCCAATGCCAGAAGGACTTGGCTATATCCAAAATCCTCTGCGCATGTCTGGCAGAGGGGCTTGAGCAGCCGTTCCTGCCTGCCTAAGCCCTGCACTGCCGGCACTGCTCACACACCCATCATGGCGGCGTATGGATGGGCACATGTCAGTACAGATATGCTGTATCAGTTTAGCAAGAAACCCCTCAAATTCAGCACCTTTTCATTGCCCAGATTTACTTCCTAGCAGGTGGATTGTTTTCTCTGTCAGGTTTGAGAGGGTTCCTCAAACACAATTTCCTATGGGTCCCAGCTTTCACCCCCTCCCTGGGCTCACAGCCCAAGTGATTTGCCCAAAACAGTTGCAAAGGAGACCCAGAGAAAGCATGACTGAGATAGAGAAGATGCAAGAGGGGGAAAATGGAAGGATAGGGGTGAGAGAAGCAGGCAGAAGCAGGAACCCAGGGTCCCAGCCCTGCCCACAGAGCTGCCTATAGCACATGAGCCTCCTTGCTGACACCTGTACTCCTGTTTGCAAGCAGATGTCACTGGGGGTGAAGCACGGACCAAAGCTGCAGCCTCCCCCTGTGCTCACCAACCACTTCTTCACCCCTCCAGCCCCGCTGGTGGGCAACCGCTGCGGTTCCTACTCAGCCACCGTGGCTGAATTCACCACATTTGGGAGCCAGAGATGTCCCCGCTTGGCTGTTGGATTGGCTGCGAGCAGCTGGACGGGGATGCTTTCAGCCTGTCAGCAGCTCCGGAGCACAGACCGTCGCACTCTGAGCACAGCATAAGCAGCTCCTCGAGGCCAAGGTAAAAATTTTCTGCATTAGGACAACAGAGACCTGGGAGGCTTTGAGAACTTTTATCTGCATGTCTCCTTTGGGTGCGACAAGGTGGCGACACTTAAACGTATCCATTTAGACTGCTTAAAGACCAGTCTGGCTGCTGGGCCCAGCGACCCAAACGCAGCATCCTATCCCAGCACAACGCAGGAGCCCAGCAGCACAGGAGACTTGTCCTCGTAAGCAGGTCCAGCCCCGACCATGGGTCTGCACAGCTGCAGGAGCAGCCCCAGACTATGGCAGCACAACGTTCCCAGAGGCAAAAGCGGTGATGCCTAAGTGCCAGCAGAGCTGGCTATTAATACTGTATCATGGGGAGAGAGCATGTGCACATGCTGTTAACACAAGAAATTAGGAACTTGTTTGCATATCAGCATCTAATATAATAATTCAGTAAATGCATTAAGAGCTTTATGTGAAGGGAGTTCAGGCTGGGCAGGAAGCAGGCAGCCAGCAGGAGGCATAAAGACAAAAGTAAAAATAAAGCAGACCATAATGAACAATTGTTGTAGCTAAAAGCTCTTCTAAAGTAATTCACATACACCTGGCTGATTGGGTATGAACAAGGAATCAGAAATAATTTTTATGTACTCAGAGCACTTACGGCCAATACAGCCACCTGGGACGCACATTTGCATTCAAAAGCCTAAAAACTTCAAGAGACACTAGAGACATAAAAGGAGAAACAAAGATGTGTTAACAGCTATGTGGGAAAGTGGATTTAAACTAAAAGGACAGCAAAAAAGAAAAAGGAAGACATTAAGAAAAATAACAGCACAGGCACCCAACCCTCCAGGGACACTACAGCCCAAAGGGTAACCCAGCAGACAGGTATCCCCAATCCCCATGAAATTTTCCAGTTCTCATGGCTCGGACACACGGGACATCCTAGGAGGAAGCAGCACAGCCGGAACTTGAAAGGTATCCAGGGGTTACATTGAACCAAAAATATAATTCATATCATTTTTACTTGTAGTCATTTGCTCTCAGTCTATTACAACACAGCTTGGCTTTAAATCTTACCAGACACAGCTGTTCACACCTGCACTTGTCTGGTGCTGGGGGAAAGAGAACCAGCTTGAACCCAACACCCATGGACGGGCCCCTCTCCTCACAGAGCACAAATCCCGAGGACGTGGTGAGGGGAGGCACCTCTCCGGGGGCCACACCCGCTGTGTCCGTGGGAAATTCAGGCTGGGCAGCATTTCTTCCTCCCAGGAGGCAAGCGGAGAGCACAGAGGGCAGGTCAACAACGGCTGAATCTCTGGGGCCCACAAGTGGCTGGTCTTTCATCTGATGGTTCTCCTGTTCTTGTTCTCTCCCCAAAACAAGCAGTTGATTGAGCAATGCACCCTTGCTCCAGCCTCACTGTTACCTGTCACTTACCTGCACATGTGACATAGCTTTCCCAAGAAGGCCATCATAAAAATTTCTCTTCCTTCCTTGCAACACCAGGAGCATTCCCCAGGTTGTGGAGCTCAGCCCTGGTCAGCACAGTGCTGCAGGCAGGAGCACTGGGTTCAGAGCGGCACTGCCTTCACAGGGACCGAGACACTGGTAGGAAAGTGGCCCAAAACATGGCCGAGATGAACAATGCTGACACCGCCAAGCCAACATTAAAAGTCAAATGCTTCAGAACTGTAATAGCAAGAATAAGGACAAAAGACACATTTGGCTTCTCTAATTCACTCCAGGTCCAGCCTTCAAAAATCAAGTGCTGTTTTTGCAACTCCTCCTCACTGCTTTCAACTTGTGCCTTAATGGATCTGAATTATTCCCCCCAAGCAGGAAAAGCATTTCCCCAGCAGCAGTACCTATGAAACCTGCACTGAATTTAGGAGCGAGGCACTGAAATTGGCTGGAAACAACACAGAACCAGCCGGTAAGGGCAAAAACCATAGCACTCACCTGTAGGAGGTATGTTTCATGTGTTGTGGGTTTAAGACTATTTCTGTCTCTCATACCACTCTACTATAACAAACAAAAAAATCTGGGTTTATTGCCGCTGTTTCAGCTGTTTTTCTGGTAAAAGACAGCTTTTTCAGTTAATTATAAATATATATGTTGAAAATAGTTGGTATGATACTGTCTTTCTACAATAACACAGTAGACACCATTTCCCACATTATAATTTTTGTTGTGTGATCGTTTTCCAATCCAAGACAGACCTCTGCTCCTTTCTTACCAAATAAAAAATAATTGCATTGGCAAACAAGCAGCAAGGCTCCCTGCCTTTCCAGTCACCAAGCCCGGATGTGTGGGAGAGTCCTCCCGAACTGCAGCCAGGAACTATCCTAATCAGACGGGATTTGCATTTAGATATCCAACTTACACCTTTGCTATCCATCACCACTGGTTGTGTATGAGAACGTCTGCCTTGGAAAATTGCTAAACACATAGCGGGGACCAACTCAAAGAGTCTGCTGAACTTGAGCCAGTAAAGAAACTGTAAGAACATGACTGCACAGAGGATATACAAAGAGCAACCCAACTTAGAGATGGAAAAACCCTACTCATACCCTAATTCTTATGTGGCAATGTAAAACATACAGACAGCACCAGTGAGAAAAGAGTACATATAGTCTAATCCCTTCTGTACTTCAGAAGACAAGTACCGGCCATAGCGATGGCTTGGCAGAGCACTCGATGGGAATGCAGAGGGACGGGCTGCTGCTGTGGGTTGTATTAGTTCCTACCTCTGTCTCATTCCCATCAGCTCTGCTCCCCACAGCACTCCCCTCTTCCCTTCCTCTGGTTTCTTGCCTCCTTTTAAGCATCATTTCAGCCCACGAGGCTGTGGATATACAAGACCCACTGTGAATATCATACTATTCTGGAAAATATTCAATGTGTAACAGGCAAAGTGTGGTGCACTGGGCATTACAGTCCAAACTAGAAAGGCAATTCTGGTATACACAATCACCTTTTTAACAGCAGATCTCTCAAACAACAGTATTTCAAGATAGCAGGAATACTAACCCAGAACCAGTGCCTCTGCATACACACAAATCAATACCTTTCTGATTGCATTTCATAATTTTTTCTCTATGGCATTTGCATACTTGCCCAATCCTTGCCTTTTGTTATGTCTATGCATTAAGTTTAATCTTATTTTTTTCATTACCTACATATTTCCTTTCTATCTTGAAGAACCCTTCAACCTTTGCAGCAGAACCGCTCTCTGCTGCACAGGGACGACGGCAGCTCCAACTCTGGTAAAATGGCAGCAGTGGGCCTGCCGTGATGGCAGCAGGAGCTGCAAGATGCCAGCCCGGGGGGCTGCAGCTGCAGAAGGGAGGTTAGCCCAGGCAGGAGGGGCTCAGAGCCTCAATGGTGCAAACACTCCCCATGTTTTCTTGGAGTTTCCTTCCGCCGGGTGATCCTGAGCCATTCAGGGAGAAGAGGACAGGTCTGGCAGCACAGCTGGGACATCCAATCCTTATCTTCACACTGTGCTCCAGCTTTGCCCCCTCCTTACTGCTCGGAAGATCCCTTTCATATGCACACATGCCAAAGCATCCCATCTCCTGATTTTAGCCAGCTCAGAAGACACCTCTCTGCCTGCAGCATCTCCAGGACGTGCAGATGGGGCTCCAGCCCCAGCACGCTCCTCATTCTTCAAGCCCAAGTATGTTCTTGGTCCGGGGCAGGATTTAATGGCCACCTCCTTCATCCAAAACAAAGCGTAGAGGGGAACAATGTACTTCAGGACGCAGCTCAAATGAATGTGAGAAGTGGAGTAGGTCTGGAATTAAAAACAAACTGTCATGCACAAAAAAAATTCGAGACCCCACAGCCAGCCCCAAGCAGCCTCTCACTAACAGGGAAACCTCAATGGCAACCATGGCCTCAAACCTAAATAACCACTTCAAGGGAACCCAAGAGATCTTTGCACAGCTCCTTCAGAATTAAAAAAGAAAAAAATGCAATCCTCCCTGCTGGCTGGGACTCATAGGAGAGCATCCCATTGTTTGAGAGTGTCAGAAAGTGTGGAAAAAATGCAGCAAAGAAAGACGTTTTAAGCTTCATTTCAGATGAGCTCACGTTTCCCAGAACTTATTTTTTTACGTTCATGGTGGAAAAAAGGCTATGTTGGCACTGAACAACAACATAGCACAAGGCCTGCAGCAGGCTCTAAGGACCATGAGCAGTTTAGAAAGACATTTCAGTACACAAAACTAAAAAGAACTGAATTTTTTTTTACTTGCCTTTTGTGCCTTGTTTTCAAAATGAATCACATCTAGCTTTTCTCCCTGTAATGAAGGCAATAGAACTCCCCTTTCTTTTCCTCTTTCAATTAAAATTAATATTATCAGAAAAGGACTGTAAGACCACATTAAAAGTGCCAAGATCCAGCCATGTCATCTAACACTGGTGACAATTAGGGTACAAGCATGTTTTGCCATCAGTCACACAGTCCTGCTCCACCCCAAGTGCAATGTTTCTACATGGAAGAAAGACATACATTAAACCTATGGGATAATTACCCAAAGCAAGGCTGGGGGAAGAAACAAAGGTTTTAAAACTAATTTGCTTTAATACAGAATGTAGAATTAAGGAAGCTGCTTCTGTGTTAGAAAACCCAAAGTCTCTGTGAGCCCAGAGACCCACTATGGAAGATGCAATGGGCTGAAGAGGGAAGTACCACACATTGCTGCTAGGTATTTGGCAGAAAATTGAGTAATAACATGGATGTAAAATTTTGACTGTTTTATTTCAGAAATATGCAGTTGTTTGCAATATGCAAAAAGAAGAAAAGATGAACAGCAAGCTTACACAGCGAGAAATGAGCCTAGCATTACAGTCAGAAGCAGAAGGGAAGTGAGAAAGAATTTTTCTTCCTGCAAGGAAAAGCCCATTCCTCATGTCTATCAAGCAGCAATGTGTTTCCAGGGCCAGCTTAAATTTCTAATTCTGTATAAAGAACTATGGTTGCTCCCTTGGACTTGTGACAGAGACTAACAGCACAGGTTCAGCCATATCCTTACATATAGAATACATAAGAATGTATAGTATGTATATGATACCTATGTGAATATGTATGTATATCTTATCTATATTCATCTATGGTAAATCATCTACAGTAAAGACACAATCTCCCTAGGCTCTTTCTAAAAACTAAGAGACTGGCTGAATTGTCTCTGGAGGTGCTTCCCTGTCTTCATTATTGACTATAGAAAGAGCTGAAAAAACTGAATTTCTTAGCCAAGGGACTGGAGTCAGGTGAGGTCCCTTCAAGCCAAAGGCTTTTACAGGCGAGATAGCATGTGTTAAAGATCAGCAAGAGCCCTTGAGCCTCTTTCTCTGTAGGATTCCACAATTTCCGAGTAACATCTTCCTTCAAAAGCCTTTTTCCTCCTCCTGTCACAAGATCATTTAAGCAACCGATCAGGATCAGAGCAACCTTTCTTCTCCATCAGCTCTCTGCATTCGAAAACGTACTAGGGAAAGGACATGTGGAGTTGTGCTCCCTTCTCTGCCATAGGATTTTACTGCTGATCCAAAATCCTTTTAGCTATTAGCCCAAATTAGAGCCATTTTAGAAGAGTTTTCCCCAGGTTGACAGACACCTGGGTCCAGAGCAAGCTGTGACTTAGGTTAACTGCCAAAATTCCCCTATACATGCAGAGAGCAGAATGCAAGGTAGAGCTATATAGGTCCAACCTAACCCTGGCTGATCCCCACGAACATTGTGGGAATCCAAACATCTGCAGACTTTAGCTGTCGGCCCCCTTTGCACTGCTTGAAAAGCCTGAGAGGCTTTCATCAGGACAAGCTTGTCCTGATACCTGACCCCTATCTCTAACCTGGGTGTTTCTGGCTATTTTCCTCCAGGGACACCGAACTGCCCGTTTTCCCATCATTTGAGTCCTTCACATTTCTAGGGAAGAGGGAGCTTAGTGGCTGGAAAAACACAACAGTTAACAGGACAGCTAAGAAGCAGGATAGGTGAACCCAGACTTACCACCCAGGGTTACTGCACAGTCCATCCAGACTGATGTCCTGCCTCTGGTAGGGGCCAGAAACAGGTTGCTCAGGGAATAGCTTGCACTGGAGCAGCCAGGGTGCAAACCCACATATTGCGAGGGCAGCCATTTGTCAAGCAGAAAGCTACAGAAAATTATGTTCTGCTACTTGGGCAACATGGGACTAACCTTTACTGTAGCAAAAACAATTTAAAAATAGAAAAAGCAAGCAATTATTTTGGAAGCTGGTGTGGCTTTGCAGTTTGTTTTCCATACAGGCAAGCTGAACTGATAATTCTTGTGCAGCTGCTGTTTTCTGTTAAACATCTGCCCTCAATTCTTTCTGAAAACTTGGCCTCTCACTTGCTTGGATACTCTTCTACCAGTCTGGTAATCTGTAATAAAACTCTGGGAAAAAACTGAGCAGAGACGCAGAACAGATAGCTGGAGATATGTTATTTAAAAGATTAACAGATAAGTTCTAATGAATCTTAGCTGTCAGCATCACACTCAACTTCATATTCTGACCTTCAGAGCTTTCCTGCTGTTTCTATTTCTGTACCTCTTCTAGATACCATCATACACACTTTTGCCATACAGCAGAACATCCCATGCAATTCATGACAAACCTTGTCCTGCAGCAGCAGCAGCTTTGAAAGTCACCTTTTTCTTCTCCTTGCTTACAATCTTAGGTGACCAAGTTTCCCCATCATGCAGGCCCACAACTGACACAAACCAGGGATTTTAGGGTGTGGTGTACATGTCAGTAGGACACAATGCAGCCAGTACTAACCAGAAATCCCGCACTCTCAATGGAAACTTTTTATAATTGCTTCTCCTTTTTTACACTATTCCTGGTTATAAAAATACTACTGCTTTGATTAAATCCTTGCTCTGGCCAGAAGAAGCAAGAACAATTTTTTTTTCTTTCTTTCAAGAAAAAAGTTTAATCTCACTTATTTTCATAATAGTGAACAGTTATTTCAGCAAAACAGAACTACACCACCTCAAAGGAAGCTGATCCCACTGCATCTATACTGAACCAGGGAACTAGATTGTTTTCATTTTACTGGTTGTTTTGGTGACCTGAGCAGGTCACCCAACCCTTTGAGTTCCAACCCCCTGACTACACAATGGAGATAAAAGCATTTACCTGGCAAAAATGGGTTATAAAGAGATTATTCTTCTTACAAGGGTATCAGTAAATTTCAGGCTGACTGACAGCAACACAACTTCTTCTGTAGTTCTCCTAGGACCTCCAGTGACAAGTCTCAAAAGACTTTCTTTTGCATGTTCTGGGCTGAAAGACGTGTTGCATCTTTACTGCTGGAAAGGAGCAGACCTGCAACAGCTTAGATTACTTAGATAAGGTGTAAGAGAACTCTGGGCACGGCAGGAGCTCTGCAGAGGAGCAACCCAGCTGCATCACTGTGCTCTTTGTTAGCTCCCAGGCTCCTCCCCAACCCATTCAAACCCGTATTCCATTCTGCTCTGCAGTCACTCAGCACCTAAAAAAATCTGGCTCCCACATCTCTCTGAGCACCATACAGCCAATTTTCAGATCACAGAGAAAAAAGCATGGAGAAACACAGTTCTGTCTGCCTTCAAATACATGCCTACATGCAGACCCAAGGCAAACAAATCTACCACCTTATCCTGTTAAGAGCTCCATCCTTAAGCTACTTGCTTACATTCAGCCTAAGTACAAAACTCTACCTTTTTGCCTCTGAACACATGAATGCACTTCAACTTAAATCAGCCTTACAAGCTGCAAGAGGCATTTATGTTCACACAGTACTTGCAGACTGTACTCCTTTTTGAATGTACACTGGGAAAAGGTGTTTGTTTATAAAAAAACCAAACAAACAACAAACCAACTACTATCTGCTCCTAGAAAGAGAAGACACTTCATACATCAGTGAGGTTTTTCCAATTAGAGTCTACAGCTCAAGATGTTTCACTCAAATATTAGTCATAAAAACCAATGCCTTCAGGATTTCATGCACAGACTCAAAACACACCTATAAAGCTCTCCCGTGAGCCAGGAGAGCTCACAGATGATGGGTTTGAACAATTTTTTTTTTTTTTTAATTTGATCTTTCTGGTCCAAATACACTGAAGTCAGATTTTGTATATAATGCACTAAAATACAGCAGCAGCTCAAGGCCATACTGTTGGTTTGGTTGGTTTTTTTTTTTAAAGTATGTTAAAGGTATTTGACCCAGGAAAAAGCATTTAAAAATAGAAAGTATCATTGTTCTTCAGCTATTTCAGTGTGTCCCAAAAGCAAGTCACTGAAACAAAGTCAGCTAGCACTTCTCCAAAAAGTTTTACTTCCAACAGGACAATGCCTATTTGCTAGAGAAAAAAAAACAAGAATACAACAATAATGTTACAAGAGGCACTGATCCTGGCTTTATTCACTTAAAGATACATCCAACATTTGTTATAGCTCACTTGAAATTCAAAACACTTTTAAAAAACCAACCATAAAACCTTGGGTTTTGCCTTACAGTGCTGTCAAGTTTTCAAATAGCAAGTAAGTGACTTCCCAGCACTGTCTGTATTAACATACATAGAAAGATTAAAACTTGGTAGAAACCCTTCAGTTTCTGGTATTTGACGAATTGCATTCAGAATGACCACCATTTTCTCTGGGGAGGAGGCTACTCTGCTTACCTGCAGGGATGGATGCCCAGGGTCTTGAGCTACTACACCTTATCCTGTCCCTGTGCCATTTTGGCGATTAAATGAAAACTGTCCCCCCCCTTACAGAGTCCCTCAAGAGGGACTTCGCTCCCCATTTGCATCTTTGTACTTGGCAGCTGTAACAAAATTCTACAGCACTAGAAAAACTAGTTAGGACAGCACTATGCATGTCCCATAGAGATTACTGATACTGACTGCTAGCAGAAAGAAGTGCATGTTATGATTGAGAAGCATAACGTGTTAATTTGGAACTCAAACTACTTGGCAGTATCTTCTGTAAACTCAAGATTTATATAAGACAGTGGGTTGCAGCCATCATATAATGATGTTACCTGTATCCTTTTTTTTTTGCTGCATTTAGTTAGATTCTTTTTAAAGTGGTGAAGAGTGCAGGACTTAAGAAATATAAACATTTCTCTATTAGAAATTGCAAAATTTAGTATTATGACTCTATGAAACCTTACAGTACAATTTATCAATTCTATGTTAAGATTCAGCATCAATATGGTGTCTGAACTATCTCAAAGCTACGTTCTGCCTAATTAAGCAGTATCAACATGTCCTGATGTCACTTTCTGTGCAAAATGCATTCCCATATTAATGTGGCTATAAGAGCATGAGCAGTTCTCATGTTGGTGTATCATCCCTGTGACTTTTTGTGACTGGTTTCTCTGTTTAATGATAGCCTAACTAAAAATAAGCTTGTTATGTAAAAAGCAAAATAACCTTTATCTTAAAACTTTATTCTGGGTCTTGGACATAGTTCAGTGACATGATCTGCAGAACAACACACCAACCATTCCCAAGAGCTGTTTAAAAAGAGGAAACTGAAGGAAAAATCCAAATCGAAGACACTCACTGTTATAGTATCTTTAATTTATCTTGTGTTTTACAGAAGTCTGAATGGATTAAAAAGCACCTCCTTTCCCATCACGTTCCTTACAGTTGGTAAAATATATTCAATGAGCAAATGTATGTGAACAGCTTGAGGATCTGCATCTTGCAAGGATTTCACAGACCAATCAATCAAAAGCCAAATTTCTTGTCGTTTTTACAATCTTGTTTTAATACAATGGTAAATCCATTCCGATTGTAAACCTGTCCAGTCATATCTCCCCAGAACACTTTGCAAAATCCAGTGTTGATTAGCAAACTAGTTAGCTTTGGCACGGAGCTGCGCTCTCTTGCCTGTGACAGCCTGGAAACCAGTTTTGATGCTGGCGACAGAGCAGCGAGAGTGGCAGGTCTCACACTGCAGGAAATATAATCTGGTGTCCTTCTGTAGGATTGTGTCTGGTGACCGACACGTATGACAGGTGACATACTCCTCTGCAGAAAAGGAATTAAGTTACAGTTAGAAGATAATGCACTATCAGCAGACAAGGGACCACTTCCTCAGCCTTTAGTTTAACAGTTGTCTTGAAAGGCTGTTCAAATGCATCTACTAACTTCGAAGTGGCTTACTATGAAAACCACAGACATTGAGGCAACCTAAAAATTACCCCTAGTTCCTAGGTTAATAAAGACTAAGTTTCATATGGTACATTATATACAGACACTGATGTTTTAAAAATAGTAACAACCACTTAAGACTTCCCACTGGCATTTTGTAACTTCCTCTGCTGAAACAGCATTCCCAGATGTCAGCAAACAGAGTTGCTACAACTAAAGCAGTATTTTTTTGTTACATATTATCTGTGAGTCCTTTGACCAGCAGCACACACACTGTATTTGTTAATTAACACATACAACAGACTTTAAAATTAATAATTACTGTTATTTTCCACAGTCCTCATCAAAGCCAAGAAATAAAAAGTCAGATGAAAACAAGCAATTCCCAAATGCTCTTACTGTTTTCCTTGGCACATTTTAGTGCCAGGACAGAGTACGACCTATATGCTTATTACACCATGGCAGAACTTGCATTATTCCATTATAAAGCTGCAGCAAAGTTGTAGCTTCTTAGCACAGAATGTCCACAGCATGCATACACATGTGGGCCATACATGGGCCACTGATCATCAAAAGGGGTCTGAGAGAAATCTGTAGTGGAAAAGGGAGTTATACTTACTGATATATCTTCTCAGGACATTTTCTATCTGTTTTTGCTGGAATCTTCCTTTGATTACAAGTTGGTTGTTACCATCTATTGAGCCACTAATTTAAAAGAAAAATTAATTCAGTATTTGATTTGCAGAAGTTGTCAAGTGTTAAAACAAGTCAGGAACATGAAGCAAGATAATGATGCATTCTTCAAGATAAGAGTAAGCCAGAATTACTTTGGGGGGAAAAAATGCAAAATTCTAAAGACACTTGAAAACCTACAGGAAGTTTTGCCCAAGCATAACTCACTGCAGTAAAAGCAAACTCCAGCAGAGATCAGCCTCATAGTTAAGCTACCCAATCAGAAGAACTTTACGGAATTGAGAATTGACACCTGCTTATCTCACAGAAGTGACCAAGACAACTCCCTAGTAAGGTGCAATATGACTAATAAGATCCTTTTCTAGCCATTCTGATGTAGTAAGTTGAATGTTTTTTTCACATTATAGTTTCTAAGTTTTTGTTTAAGTCACCTGGAGCTGAGGAGACGCCGAAGCCCAATCATATGGGCATTTGTCACACACACCTTGCAATTAGATTCCTTTATTCTCTGTATCTAGGTATAATAACATTGTAGTCTACAGCAGAGAAATGAATAGACAACCAGAAAGTACACTACCACAGCATGAGATCTTTGATAAGAGACATACAAAATCAACACTGGTTTTATGCTGACAGGTGGATTTAACTGCAGCATTAGACAGAATAACCAGCTACAGGCCCACAAGACTTGCAATTAGGCAGTCGGGCATTCTCTCTTCCCTAGCTATCATCTGCCTTAAGCTGGTAAGAGCCACAGAGCCATCCTCACCAATTGTGACAGACAGCGCTGCTGTCAGAGCATCTTTAAGAAAGGCTCCAAATAGGGAATCCAAACCCTTATCCAAACTGTTCCCTGGGACTTATAGTTTGCCTCTGTACCTCTTCCCTAAGATGGTGTCTCTTCAATAACTCAGCACAGAATCTAAGTGCAGGGAAGAAAAGCCTAATGTTCAAGCACATATATACAGACCTAAACCCAAGAATTTTCTTTTTGATCAGACAACGTCAACTATGTTGCCATTGCTTCCTACATGCATAAGCACATACACAGCCCAGTAGCCTTACCTTGTACCCAATTCTGCCAACAAAAATGCCAGAAGATGTTTTGGCTGACGATGTAATCTAAAAATAGAGTAAGGATATGTTTAACCTCCCCCCTTCAGAGAAATTTGATATTTATAGAGGACTGTCAGGCCAAAACAATCTTAGATTACAAAGTTTGAAAGGGGGCAGTGCAAGAGGGTCTGCACCAAAGAGCATAGGCAGACAATGACTGAGGATACAAGAAAGCTTAACAGTCCACAAACCCCCTCCCCGAACCAAATTCACAATTACAGTAACTATTGAAAATAAGTTCTCTATTTGAGATTTTCCATTCTTATTCTCCCATCCCCCTGCCACTCCCTGAAAGAAAAGTGTTACTCGCTACCATTAAAAATTCACTTTAGTATTCACTACCCAAATCCTCAGTATGATTTCATCAGGACTGTTTTCTGGCACACTTATGAAACAAATCAGATATGCATTCCCAGAAGTGCCCACAAAGAATAGAACTGCCTTCACAAGAAATAATTAAGACAGAAAGCACTGGAAAAAAAAAATTACTGAACTCCATACCATTTACCAAGAGAATAGTATGTGTAGCCAGCTCAAATTGGAAAACACTTTCCCCACCACCACCACCCACCCAAGACTTGCAAATAAGTATCACTGGTGACCCAGCTACAGACTTTATAGAAGCCAGTAAACTCACAAAATCAATAGGTTTAGTTTCAGTCCATGAGGCCCATGCAGCAAGCCTACAATTTTCATAATTTAAGTATAAAATAAGAAATTACCTCAAATCATCTTCATAAATACCTTCTTACAGAGAGAGGTAGAGGAAACGAACAGTATGATTGAAATAGCTTTCAGTTTACTTCTGGTTTGCCGCAGTCTTTTGCCAGAAAACACGCATTCAACACAGCCAACAGCACAGAAAAGTACATTCATCCGCTATTCCTGGGAAATCTTAAGAGGAAACTTACAATTTGCAGATATCTGTAAAGTTGACAAAAGATGTTTTCTTGGTCCCTACTCGTACAACCTGTGGAGGCTTCATGACAAATTTTCGTTTTTCTCCAGCTACCATATCTGGATTTTTTTCCCGCATGATGTTAAATACTCTATTGAGCAACTGCAAAAACAGGGATTCACATCAATATGAATATCTTGCATTTCTCAAATAAAGTACCTCATTTCTAAAAAAACTTGAAACAGCATTCACAGTGAATATAGACCATCTTTGCCCATTAGGATTTCCCCATATGCTTTTGAACACACACTTAAAAAAGTTCTGATAAATGCAAAATAAAAAAGCTGTTTCCCCAAGGGTTTACTTCATAATCTACAATACCTCAGTCTATTTGCAGAGGTATTTTAACTATCACTAATATTGCCCTATATGAAAGTTAACTGTGATAAAAGATGTGCTTTCTGTTATTTTTCTGTTCACGAGCTTCTGACTACAAGTCCTTTAATTTTAAGTTAGAAATAGGACATATGAGCATAAGGCCCTATTCTGCTGATGTACCTCAACATGGAAAAAATTTAAGTCTTTTGAACATTACCTCATCATACGTGTAGTCCCTTTCCGAGCCTGCCCACGCAGGTCCCGACTGAAGGCTAAAAGAAATTCCATCATCTTTTTTGCTATCTTCATCTTCAAAAGCTGTAAAGAAAGTTATTTGGGATTCATTAAGAACAGAAATATTCTTTAACTTCATGCTTACACCATTTCTAAAAAGGTGCATCAAAGAAGATTCCACTAAAATGTGAACACAAGTCTTCTGTTTGCCTGCCTACAAGGGACAGCAGCACTTGCAGCAAATTTATAGTGCTTTTAGAGAACATTTTTCTGATAAACAATGTAGTGGTAACAAAAGGACTTTTGAAACAAAAAAGGCACTTGAACAGAACTTATTCACCTACAACATGGGCTACATTTCACTTTTAACATCTCATTGAGCTAGCTTATGCTTTTACCTTCATCCTTCTCCATTATCTCATCCTCATCCGGAAACTTCACATTCTTCTTTTTCTTCTTTTTATTGCCCAGCATGATATCAAGGTCATCTTCAGGTTCTACTGCCTCTGGCACATCTCCCTCAATTTTCAAGTCCTGCAAAGAAATAATAAGACCATAGTTTACAGTATTAAACACAAATCCCCACTGTACAGCATTAGAAATAGTAGCACACTATACTAGATGAATACTAGTAATATCCACCACAATCCTGGAATGTAACAGATAAGAATGGAACTAAAGTATGTTGAAGAGAGTGCTGCACTACTGTCATTAAGTAGGGCTAGATTTTTATATGCCAAGCTCAGATACAATGATGTACATGCATCTAACAGTGAGTGCAGTCTTGTATGAAAACTTAGTTTATACTATTTCCTTTGGAATAGTTAATTTCCTACTAGGTAATCAATGCACGCAAAAATCTCCTGGTCTAATTTCTGGCTGGTCAAGAACAAGATCACGCTACACTTACCTAAAGGCATCAGCCATTTTAGGGCATAAGGGAACAAACCACCCTACATGCCAGACAATAAGGTAAGGCAAAATTGTGCTACCTGCAGCCAGCCCAATTTATTATCACAATTCTGCACGTGTAGAGCAAGCATTTTGCCTGTCTGCGGCAGATCAGAGGGACATTTTCTTCCCCAAGAGGCAGAATCTAAAGAAGAGGTTTACACACAACGTAACATTTCTCTGTCCTCTCGCTCTCTGGGCTTGCCAGTTACACTGACACGTGATACAAAAACATGACTCGGAATAAAACTTGAGTAAAAACATCTCGTACACTTTCTGGAACACAGAACAGTAGCCAATCATTTCTAAAGAAAACACCAGAGTAAAAACAGATTTCTTAGCAGATATATACCCTTTATTTGAAGGGCTGGCCTTTCGAGGACTATTCTGTGCATGGCTTCTGACATCCATTTACTTCTCTCACCCAAAAAGACAATTAATCTTGATGCTAGCCAACCCTTACTACAGATTGCAGAATTACTTGCTCATTGTGCAGATCAGTTAGATTTTTTTCACTTCGGGGCAAAAAGCCCTGCAGGAGCAACATGTTCAGCAGAACCTACTATATATGAAAGATACAGTGAAACTTAAGTTTCATTATTAACTGCACTAAGACACAATGACAGACTCAAAACTACTCCTGCACTGCCAATCCCCAGAAGGGAAAGCAAGAAAGTTTTCAGCCATAGACTAGATGGCCTAATTACGTAAACAAACCTTTACACCTTCTTCTGCTTCATCTATATCAAATATCTTTTTTGTTTTTTTCTTCTTTTTCTTTTGATTGAAGAAGTTTAAATCATCCAGGTCATCTGTTGCATCTAAAAAACAAAGGATTGCCAAAAGAAGTATAACAACTGTAGAAACAGTTTAGACATAAAGGTTTCTGATTTACATCCAAATCTTCAAAACATTACAGCAAGACATAAGCAATGATCTGTAGCCCCTACAGACATCCTTCAGGTTTTAAAGAGGTCATTCCCCTCTACCCCCAAATACCTCAGTACTATTCTACAGTTTCTGCATCTTCTAACTGCATTTACTTATTTAAGTGCTTAACTCTTTCTGCTGTACAAGATAAATTAGCCACTTCTGTCATTATAGTAGAGATGCTTGAAAAAAATTAAAAGAAAATTGTAGGAGGAATGTATCGTTTCTTTGGTCTACTGCAGGAGCCAATTTTATGAACAAACTGGATTTAAGTTAACAGCATTCCCCGAATCAGGTCATCTTGAAATGACACTGGCCTCAATTTAAAAAGCAAGGTTATATACACAATCACAAGCTTACTTCCTGAAAGATTCCAAAGAACACTCTAGTTATCACATTCACAGTTGTCAAAAAACTAGAAAGCCTTTTAACCATATTTCTATTGTCACACTATTGCTTAATTGTTCAAATGAAAACCAGCCATAATTGTGTAATTATTGCAACAACCGCATGTGGAAGACATAGAACTTCCTGCTAACTGTTTTAGGGATTCTCTTTTCATTGTCTCATACAAAAGACTCTGAGTCTGGAAAGTGGAATTTACATAAGCCACTGGTAACTTGCTGGATGTCTGTGAACATGATTTCAAGCAGGAGAGAAATATGCCCTCCAAATAAGCAGCAGAGTATTACTCACAAACCTCTTAACAAACCTGGGCCCCAGCATTACACACTGTGATGCCAAATTCTTGGGGCTTGTAGTCTCAGAATACAGAAGGACTACCTTTGAGAGTTTATCTACATGGATTCACTTTACCTTTCTTCCTGCTGTCTTCTTCATCTGCTTCAACATCTTTGTCTTCTGTTGGCTCTGGTTCAACTTCTTTTGTTTCTGATTGCTGAGTCTCTTCCGCTTGTGTATCCCCTCCTTCCTCATCCAGCATAAAGGGCTTCTTCTTTTTCTTCTTCTTCTTGCTCATAGTGGGATCGAAAATCATCTGTAAGAGTCAGGAGTTCCTTAGCAGCACAATAATCACCTACCATTTAATATTTATAACAACTTTAAGTTTCTCTCGACATTCCTTCAGTTAAGCAAGCTGTTCCTTGCCTTCAGTCTCAACTACGGATTTTTTCTAGATCTGTAACAATGTACTACAAGTTAACTGACTCAAACCAGCAATTACATAGGCTTCTTTAAAAACACCACAGATCTTGTCCCAAGGCATAACTGATGTGACCAATTACAAGAGAAGAAACAGAGATTAGAACACTGCTTGACAGTTTAGAGCTTCTGCTACTTTTCCTTTGAGAGTCCAAGTTTCCTGCCATCTATGTATTAGTTCAGCTGAAAATATATCAAAGCTATGAATCTTTGACAGACTAGGTACCAGCTACTTCTCCATTTTATTATCATAACAGACTCAAATTTTAAGTAAGACTATGCAAAGCAATCACTCACCCACTCAGCATCAGAAAAAAGTTTAAGCACACCTATACCACAGAGCCTGATTACATGTCAGTTACACTTTGTACCTCCATTTGTGAGACACATTAATTTCCAGATTTATTAAAAAGCAAGATTTACAAACAGTCTCTTGACAAGAACGCTCTGGACTAGGGAGAAACCTAGAAGGGGCCAGTGATACAGCAAGACCTGTATCAGCTCTCAACACTATGAAGTAGCAACGGTCTCATCCTTTCCCACCCCGCACAGTGGGAAACTGAACCTCAGAGACCAAGTGATTAAAAGCTGTTAACGAGTTCTTTAGCCAGCGAATAAGCTTAATTCACCTAGTCTGACTGTGAAGAAGTTACTAACCCCAAGACTCACTTTTAACCTATTCATCATCTGCAGACCTGAGATATTTAACACATAAGCTCTTCAGTTTTCCAACACAGGAATGCTTCTTACATTTTTCACTTAAGATTCAAGTTTGACATCACAGCTATTGGTCAGTTTTGTTAAATATTTTCACATCACAGTATATATTTAATACATCAAACAATTTTAGACACTTAATGAGACTCTTTCTGCAGTTTTTCTTATGTAGCAATTGAAGAATGTCCTCAGATAGTTAAAATTCTGCATCATTAATACCCCCACTCATGAAAATACCACCACCACTTCATCAAAGGAGCAGTTCTCCAACTTCTGGTTTTGGTACACCCTGCAAGTTTGGCAGTTTCCCTCCCCACAGGAAGCGGTCTTTTCTTCACACTTCTCATTCTCCTACACATGATATACTTGTGATATTCTTCCAATTTTCTGGAACTTACATGTTTCATAAAGGCTCTATTGAAAGGCAGTAAACTGCACGTATGGGTGTTTCAAGCACAGCATCACAAGTGTCCACATATATGGGACACTGAAGCCTGAGGCTTTCAAACTGCTGAAGCCCGTCTTTGGTTGACACACACCGCGCTAGAACAATTTTAAAAAAGTTCTGTCAGAGGGCTTCCCTCCAATGCTTAGACACATGTATGAATCATGCTCTTGTAATGCACAGTAATCAAATAATACGCACAACCGGTTACACTGTCTGCTGGCTTCCTCTTGTAAACTCCACAGTCTGCTGAAACAGAAGGAAAGCTGCCTGTATCAGCAAGAGTCCACAGCTTTGGGAACAAGAACATGAACACCATTTTCAAGATCAGGATTAATTTCAATGAAGAAGCTTTGCAATACTCTTCAGAGTTATATAAAACTCCGTATCTTCTCACATGATTAAGCAAACATAAGATTATGCTTAGATTGGGTGTAATAATTTCTAAGAAGGAACCAGCCTACCCACCCCAAATCACTCTTCTCATTGCAAAGAAAAAGACATCCTCCATCCCGAACCACCACAAAGTATGTCTTGAGTCTACAAGAGACAGCACGTGCCCTCAGTAGTACCATGCTAAACTGAAGTTAGCACACAAGGACAACTTCTGGACACAGGAGATTGTTTTTTTCAGCTTTAAAACAATGTAGCTGGCCTTGAACAGAGCACTGCTCTGAAGGTCCACTCCATCCAGTTAGGTCAAGCCAGGCTTCTGCAAACCTAAGTCCTAGTCATAACATGCTAACAGCTCTCGGGTAACTAATACAAGAGTTCCACAACCTGAGAAGGAGGTCTATGTCTGAAATTCTTTGTTCATCGAGGGCTTCAACAAAAACTAAGCAGGAGTCGTAGGTCACCCATGCTTTAACAAATCATGATATAAACTAACTGGCCTGATAACCAGGCTATTCTGTGTTTTGCCTTTCTGAGCTAGACATTTCAGAAATTTCTTCAATCCTTTTCTCTATTCAGTATGTTTGATTAGTCAAGGCACTGACACCATTTAAGCACTGAAAAACTCTACAAAGTTGCAGGCCCTCTACTGAAGGGACTGTAGCCCTCAGCCCAAATACACCAATCCCTTTGCTTTTCCTGTGTAGAAATGGTTATAAATTTCTACCCTGTTTCTGCTCTCAGAGCCAAATTCCCATATGGAGTTTTCTCTTCCATAGACCACACAGTTCTCTCTCACATCCAGCTCCATATATCTATTCCTTATTTCAAATGCCTACACAGTCAAAATCCCAACTTACAGAAAATGAGCAAGCAAAAGAACACAGGCAAAAAAAAATAATAATCAAGAATCAAAGCTTCATAGTCCAAATGCAACTCTTACGACAGTAGCCAACATTACTCTAAACTGCTGTGACAGTGGCAAATGCTGGGGATTCTAACAGAGGTCACAAATAAATCCTACTTCATTAGTCTGAATAAACACAGGCATGTCTACAAAGCACACAGTCACTCTGCACTGATAAAAGTTAGTTCAGGTATCCTTACACTACACTGAGCTGATGTCTACAATGGACTACAAAATTAAGACCAATCTGCACCTAAACCCTCTGGCTGCTCAAAACACAGCATTCTCTAATATCATTTCCTGGATCTTCATAAAACTACAGGGCCAGAAGAACTTTTAGATACCTAGTAGGGTTATATATGTAGTAGGATTTTTAACAAAGCAAACAGATGTTAATGGACTGCTTCCCCTTGCAAATAAGGCCTGAGTTGCCTCTGCTGTGCCACACTTCTGGGCTGCACTCAGACAGTAGATGTTTCCACCAGGGAGTTTCATTTTCTGTACAGCTCTGAAAATTTTAAGCTACAGTCCAATGCAACAAAGTTTTGTAACATCTATACCAGTTTAAGGTCCGAATCTGCCTTCGTGCATCTTCACCCTCCTCAACTTCATAGGATCATTGGCTTTAAAAAGCATCACCAACTTAACATCAATAATAACAAGCTATCTAGCTCCTAACAACCAGGTATACAGAAGTTCTGGAAGGCATGTGCGCTCACTCACTCTCACACATACACTAGGCAGAAGATCTAACAGTGACAGTTCAACTGTGATATCTGCTACCACTTTTATTCTGTCAGTCTGCTACGTAAAGGAATCCAGAGATGTAACTTTACTATACTACATATTCCTGATATCATCTCACTGTCAGAACAAATGCATTATGCAAGAAAAATATTTTTACTGACACTTAAGCTAAATGCAAACCAGGAAACTCCAGATAAACTGCTCTATGGTCCTATGACCTGAGACAGAAAGCATGTGATGCAAGGATTCCTGGGTGCTAATTTCTGGAACCAGAATACAACCAAGACATTAGAACTGCACTTCCAGGGACATAATTAGGCATAAAAATGCAGTACATTCATTCTAGATGTTAAAGCAGCTGAATAAGTCAGTCTCAGCTACCATTAAAATAGTTAGTAATTACACTAGTTTTCCTTTATTACGTAGGACAAATTATGACTTGCCTATCTCCAAGGCTAGAGTGATCACTTTGCTGAGAACGAAACAAGCTACACGGGTATTTTAAACAACACCAGAAATGAGATACAAGACCAAAAGCAGCCATCTCATGGATTCAGCCAGTGCAGCTTCTCACAGGTTATACAGTCATCCATCAGGGTGCTTATAACCTCATACATGTAAAGCTTTCCTTTTCCCTGTGAGAGCAACTGCAATGAGGTTAGTAACACATGGCGTCTACAACACCCGAAAAATTCTGAGAGGCAGATGTATCTACTTCCCTGGAAGTGTGGCTAAGCAAACACCATCGGATCCAAAAAACCCAAAGTTATCATTTGTTGAAATGTAGCTATTTAGCTCTCCGGGTTAAAAGACAGCGTCCTAAAGCTCCAGAAAGCGAGAGCGCTAAGTAAGCCAACTAAACGCTACCTATCGCTAGAAGCGCACAAAACACGATGGATAAAGGGTGGCGGGGACAATCTGCCTTCCTCCCCGGCCCTCCCTCTGCCAGAGGCGGGCGCCGGCAGAACGCGGGGAGCTCCGGGCGAGTTTCAGGCCTTCCCACGACACGCGGAGCCAGACCACAGTCGCGGGCCAGGCGGGACCCCGCAGCGCGCACAGACCGGGAAGGCTCCCGGGGAAGGCGCCAGCCCCCGACTCGGCCCGGCCCGGCCCGGCCCAGCCTCCGCCCACCGCACCGAGAGGCGGGCGCGGCCCCCCTTGCTCAGGGACGGCGGCCAGTGGGGCAACGGCCGGTGCCGCCCGGCGGGGCCGCGGGACCCATGCACCGCCGCCCGCCCGAGCACCGAGGCGCCGGCTCTGCCCCGGGGCGGAGGCCGCGCTCGCTGCCCGGCGCAGGCC
>NW_010973369.1:484016-485264 GCF_000737465.1 Haliaeetus leucocephalus | reverse complement strand
CCTCCCCCGCGCCTGCGCAGCCGCCGCGCGCATGCGCGCCCCGCCGCGGCGCCTCGCGGGAGTTGTCGTTTCCGGAGCTGCGCCTGCGCCGTTGGGCGCCGGGCGGGAGGCGGGAGCCCTGAGGCCGCGGCCGGGGGGGGGAACGAGGCCCTCAGCCGGATTGGCGGGTGACGGGCGCAGCTGTCTCCGCCTCGGAGTCCCCGAGCTAACCCAGGCGGCTCCAATTCGCTGTCCGGGCTCGTTCCCCTGTGGAAGGGCCTGCGGAGGAGTCGGGCAGCGGCCGCCGCGACCGCTGCTGCTGGGGCGGGGTGGGGAACGGCGGCAGGACCCCCACGAACTCAGGGCTGTGTGCGCTGAAGGTGTCCTTGGTGTCCACAGGGCGGCTCTTGCCGGGGTTTATTGGGCCCAGGAAGAGTAGCATTTCTTTCCCAGGTTTATTGCACACAAGCGTGAAGGAATAGGAGGAATACATACCAGAAAATGACGGGGCTGAGGCGCAGGGGAGGGAGAGAATTTGGTGGTTGCTCTGATCAAAGTAGGGGACAAATGCGATACTGTTTTGTCTGTCATTAAAAAAGCAGACCTTACTTCCTTCCCCAGAATCGTACACTCCTTGGTGTAGGAAAGGGCTTCCTGGAGAGCGCCTGGTCCAACCTGCTTGCTCATGCAGTGTCAGCTAGAACAGTTGCTCAGAACCTTGTTCTGCTGGGTTTTGAATATCTCCAAGGGTGGGGACACCACAACCTCTCTGGGCAACCTGTTCCACTATCTTCACAATGAAAACGTTATTTCTATGTTTAAGTAGAATTTCCTGAATTTCAACCTGTGCCTGCTGCCCCTTGTTCTGTCACCCAGAAGAGTCTGGCTCTGTCTGGTTTACCCCCCTGTGTAGACACATTGATAAGATCCCCCTGAGCATTCTCTTTTATAGGTTTAACAATCCAAGTTCTCTCAGCTTGTCCTCGTATGTCAGATGCTCCAGTCCCTTAGTCCTTCTTCCTCATTCCATTTCCCCAATAGAATCATGGAATCATAGAATCATTTGGGTTGGAAGGGACCTTTAAAGGGACATCTTCAACTACATCAGGTTGCTCAGAGCCCCGTCCAACCTAACCTTGAAAGTTTCCGGGGATGAGGCATCTACCACCTCTCTGGGTAACCTGTTCCAGGGTTTCACCACGATCATTGTAAAAAATTTCTTCCTTATATCTGGTTTGAATCTACCTTCTTTTAGTTTAAAACCATTAC
>NW_010973369.1:477537-484006 GCF_000737465.1 Haliaeetus leucocephalus | reverse complement strand
GTGGGCTCTCACCAGAGCGGAGTAGAGGGGCAGAATCACCTCCCTCGACCTGCTGGCCATGCTTCGTTTGATACAGCCTGGGCGTACGGTTGGCTTTCTGGGCTGTGAGTGCACATTGCTGGGTTTTCATCCACCAGTACCCCCAAGCCCTTCTCCGCAGGGCTGGTCCCAAGCCCTTCTCCGCAGGGCTGGTCTCAATCCCTTCATCCTGCAGCCTGTACTGATAGCGGGGGTTGCCCCGCCCCAGGTGCAGGACCTTGCACTTGGCCTTGTTGAACCTCATGAGGTTCACATGGGCCGACTTCTCAAGTGTGTCCAGGTCCCTCTGGATGGCATCCCATCCCTCAGGCGTGTCAGCTGCACCGCTCAGCTTGGCGTCATCTGCAACCTTGCTGAGGGTGCACTCGATCCCACTGTCGATGTCATTGACGAAGATATTAAGCAGTATTGGTCGCAGTACGGACCCCTGAGGGACACCGCTTGTCACCGATCTCCATCTGGACATTGAGCCGTTGACCACTACCCTCTGGATGAGACCATCCAACCAATTCCTCGTCCATCAAACAGTTCACCCATCAAATCCGTATCTCTCCCAATTTAGAGAGAAGGACGTTGTGGGGGACCGTGTCAAAGGCCTTACAGAAGTCCAGATAGACGACGTTTGTAGCTCTTCCCTCGTCCCCTGGTGTAGTCGTTCCATCATAGAAGGCCGCTAGGTTGGCCAGGCAGGACTTGCCCTTGGTGAGGCCCTGCTGGCTGCCTCGAATCACCTCCCTGTCCACCACGTGCCTTAGCATAGCTTCTAGGAGGATCTGTTCCATGACCTTCCCAGGCACAGAGGTGAGGCTGACCAGTCGGTAGTTCTCAGGGTCCTCCTTTCTACCTTTTTTAAAAATGGGTGTCATGCTTCCCTTTTTCCAGTCACCAGGGACTTCACCCGACTGCCGTGACTTTCCAAATATCATGGAGAGTGGCTTGACAACTCCATCAGCCAGTTCCCTCAGGACTCTGGGATGCATCTCGTCAGGTGCCATGGATGTTCAGGTTCCTCAGGTGGTCGTGAGCCTGATCTTCTCTTACAGTGGGTGGGACTTTGCTCCCCCAGTCCCTGTTTTGCAGTCCATGCACTTGAGAGGTGTGGGAAGAGAGGCTGCCAGTGAAGACTGAGGCAAAAAAGTTGTTGAGTACCTCAGCCTTCTCCTCGTCCATTGTTACCAGTTTGCCAGTCTTGCTCATCAAGGCGGGGTACGCTTTCTTTGACCTCCCTTTTCGGGCTGACATACCTGTAGAAGCCCTTGTTATTCTTTGCATCCCTTGCCAAGTTCAGTTCCAGCCATGCCTTGGCCTTCCTGGCCCCATCCATCCCTACACAACTGGGCAACGTCCCTATACTTTCCCAGGATACCTGTCCCTGCTTCCACTGCCGGTGCATTTCCTTCTTGCCCTTCAGTTTGACCAGCAGGTTTCAACTCATCCATGTGGGTCTCCTGCCTTCCATTCCTTATTTCTTCCGCCTGGGGATCGAGAGCTCTTGCGCTTTACGGAAAGCGTTCTTAAAGCTCGGCCAGCTCTGTTCTGGTCCCTTGACCCTGAGGGCAGTTTCCCAGGGGGTCCTATAGACTAACTCCTTGAAGAGCTGGAAGTTTGCTTTCCTAAAATTCAGGGTCCTGACTTTACTCTTCACCTGACCCGTATCCCTCAGGACTGCGAACTCCACCAGCACGTGATCACTGCAGCCCAGGCTGCCTCCAATCTTGACATCACCAACCAGTTCACTTGCATCAGTGACCGACAGGTCCAGTATCACATACCCTCTGGTAAGGCTGTCCATTACCTGGCTTAAGAAGTTATCCTCAGTGCATTCCAGGAGTCTCCTGGATTGCGTACAGCTCACCATGCTACTTTTCCAGCAGATGTCAGGGTGGTGGAAGTCCCCCAGCAGGATGAGAACCTGCGAGCGTGATGCCTCCTGTAGCAGGAGTAAGAAGGCTTCATCAATAGGCTCCCCTCGATTGGGCGGTCTGTAGTAGACACCAACCACAAGGTTTCCTGTGTTGCTTCAATCTCCAATTCTTACCCATAAGCTTTCAATCTGCTCATGGCTATTCTTCAGAGACAGCTCTTCACACTGCTTTCCTTGTGAATTAAATAAGTTCCAGAAACTTAAAAGCACTGCTACGTTAGTTGTTAATTAGTTGTTACCACTGCCAACAGTTGACCAAGAACAGCTGCAACTAGTATCTTTGATCTGATACTTGGGGGAAAAAAATCCTACATGAATTTTGGTAAGGAAAGCACAGTCTGGGTTAAAGAATTTGCAGAAACACACAGATAAAAAGGTTTCTTTTTCTTTTTTTTTCTTATTTTGTTGATAAGCAACAATCATGACATTAAGAAAGCGGCATATGATGCAGCATATCAAGTAGAATTTTAACTTCACTAACTAAAATTCAGATACTTAAAGCTCAGAAATTGAGTGCACTGGAAGTATTATGCAGTTACCCAAGTTATAGTCTGAAAGTGATAAGCAGTCACAGTCTGGGATGAATAAACTTCAAATGCAACCCTGAATTGGGGGGATGGCACAATGAAAATCACAATCATGTGAAATATGCTTGTGGAGGCTGTGAGTATGTCTTTCCTCTGAGTATTACCCAGCCCTCCAGAAAAAGACCTTGTGAATTTGCCTTGCTGAATTCTGAGCCCTGCTCTAGAGCTCCCTGTGATGCTGAAGCCATACTTTCATACAGTGCCAAAAACTTAAGACATCAGACATCTATTTTAAGTGGCTATTACACACATAAACTGAGACTATAGAATTGTGCATGGCTGATTCGATCTTAGCTGTGTTTGTATGATTTCCTGGGGAGCAAAAGGAAGAATTTTGTTCTGGCCACTGTTAGGTGATAGCCAGACATCTTCTGTAGAGTGACGTTCATTCTTCCATGGTCTTGGTGTAAGTCTAGGCACAATTTAAGGCTTACATGAGCATTGAGTTTTAAAGTAGATTTTGCTTTAAGTTTTGTGTAGGTCAGTTTTTACTAAGTCTATGCATAGCACTGAATTCTGCTCTTAATAAGTAATTTAATTTTAAAATGTCTAGTCTAAAGATTGCTGTCGAGTAAGTGGTGTTAACAGCTGGGCTTAAACTCACTGACACAGGTTTAACCACAGCCCTTCACTTAAGATATCTGTAAGACAGAACTGTAGTCCTATTTCCACCCAAAAAGAGTGAAACAGCAAGAAGGATCCTCAGTGGAAATCTGGAGCAAACAGGTCTGTGCTCTTAGGGAAGCCCAGAGAATGGGTGAAATAGGTTTGGAGAAGAAAGTACTCATATGGAAGAAGGCTTCCTAGGAAAGCAGCCCAGACAAACAGGACCCATCTGAGGAGACGTCAGACAGAGGAAGCCTGCAGGACTTAATCACAGCCTGGGGATGAGGACAGAGAAAGATCTGCTTCACAGCCAAAAGCCCAACTGATAGGGACAGGGGTGACATAGTTCTGGCTGTGCAGAAAGGGAATAGCCGAAAAGGGGAGGATTTCAAACCCTTCCTGTGTGCTTGCTTTTACAACACATGTTTTTGAAAAGCCAAATTTGCATTTTAATTAGTGCATTCATACCGTGGTGAAAGCTCTTCCCAAAGGGATCCAGCACTTGGTCAAAATGCCTGGTTTTGAAGCTTCTCCCAGCCCAGTCTAGCATCATTCAGGCTGGGTGCAAGTTCTCTTCTTTCTGTCTTTCACCATGCTTTTATCCACCCAGTATGTGAAATCCTCAGTCACTTCAAAACCAACCTCCAAATCCATCCTTACTTCTCTTTGTCACAATACTTACAAAAACATAGCAGCACTTAGGCTGCTGGTGTGCTACATTCACTATCATTATTTTCTTCCCCATCACTCTGCTGTTTCTTGTCTTTTCCTTGATTTCAGTTATTAAATAATAATAATAAAATAGATTCTATACTTGCTTTCTTTTGAGGCAGAGTGTTCACCAGTGTTTTGAGAAAAAAATGGAGAATAACTTCCAGAGCACTGTTAAATTGTTTATGAGGAAGTGGAATGTGCCACAATTAGCCATACTAAAATCCATTTTCCACTCCAAAAAAGATCCCGCATTGTTGCCAACTGGAGTGAAGAGTAGAATCACTCTCAAACAACGTAAAACAATTAAGGCACTATTACATTGGACTGCAGTTGCATGCAAATGCACACAAAGTCAGAGGTTTGAACCTCTTGTCAAAATTTTAAGCAGTGGGTTTAAATTAGATAGTCACTTTTGGTCTGTTTGAGAAAAACAGAGACACAAGCTGCATAAGAAAGGATGAAAATTATTGTCCAAAGTTGAACTTCATGGTTGTCATGGGGTCAGCTGTCCTGGCTGTGCCCCCTCCCAGCTTCTTGTGAAAATTAACTCTATCCCAGCCACACCCAGGACAATGGTAACTGACGTACTTAGCAGAACAATAAGCCAAAGGCTGGGGTCTTAAAGGGGAAAACTCTAGTTACAGTCAAATCTCTTTAATGCAATTCTGTTTACAAGAATATACTATGTCTGCTCTCTGGAATCCAGGAGACAGTCAAGCTACAATCCTCCTGCCAGTCCACACTTGCCTTGCTTTTCCCTCTCAAAACTTTTTAGTCCCTATTTTCTTTTGTTTTCTGTACACAAAGCATTTCTGTCCAAATGTTTTCTCAGGTCTGGAGAAGAAGTCTATGTCTTCTGATGACCAGAGATTATTTTCCAAAACCTTCCTATAAAGTCTCTTTTCCTGAAAGCCACACTCCCTTGACCAGTAGATGTATATACTCCCTTTTCTGGCTGGAGCAATCACATGTTAAGGCACACCTTGCAGGCATTTATGGCCATCATCCTCTAGTAAATGTCTTCTGAAGTTTCTCCCAACTATAGCCCTGAAGGGACTTGGTCCTAAAGACTATAGTCCTTAAGGGCTTATTGGAAGTGTTTTACTGCAGAAAAGGTACTGTTCCTAAATAGGGTCTAATGCTGGCACTCAGGACCTCAGTGATACATCTCTTTAACCTCCTGACAGGTTGTTTGCCACTTCTCCATGGTGGTGTTCCCCAGGGAGATGGCTATTGGCTGTCTGAAGGAAAGAGTAATAGGGATTAAGGTGATCATCACTCCCGCTTGTACCATTTTCTTCCTGGACTGGGTTATTCTGTGAACCTTTCCAATATCCAATCTCAAATCACCTGTGAGTCAGGAAATACAACGGATTTGTTTTCTTCCCTCCACTTCATGCCCCAAGGGCTGGGAAATCCCCTTGTAAGTTGAATGCCAAATGTCCAGTAGGCATCATCCTTCTCGCTGTGTGGGACTGAGCTTTTCAGACAGTCTGCTCAGCTGTTTCTGTTGTTAGCTGAAAGATCAAACCCTACAGTGATCCCCATGCAGAGATTAACAAAATAATAGGTTGTATCAAGATTTATCATGAGACAAGCAAGGTTAGTTGGCCTGAAGTAATCAGAGCATGTATGCTGGAGTCCAAGCTACATCCTTTGTCTCACAAAAACCGCATCTCCTGCAGAGCTGCCCGAAGCCCCATTCATCTGTCAGTCCATCTACACTGAAACTCCCAGCAGCAATGCTGCACTTGGCAGAGCATCGGCATGGAGGGGAAGGTGCTGCTGGGAGCCAGGCAAGCGCTGGGAGAGGAAAAGCCTGTTACTTACCTGTATGATTGGATTTCAAGATTTGTTGTTGTGTGTATGATACAAGATGTTTTTTTCTGAACACAATGGTCTTGCTATTTCTTTACCCAATTATTTTCTGACTGGTAGTAGATAAGAGTTCTGTATGCTGAACAATGTATAAGATACCAAAAAAAACCCCTGCTTTCAGATGGCCTTGCAGTATCTGGAGAACTGTGTCATTAATGTAGACATAGAAAAGAGAGGCACTAACGAGCATTCTTTAGGATAAGATGTATCAAAACATGTAGAAGATCACACTGCACAGAATCATCTGAGAAGGGTCAAACAGTGGACAAGTGAGGAAGACTATGGAAGACCACCAGAGGACTTCTGAAGACCACCAGAGACCTCGAATATGCCTGCGCGAGGGACATTTGCATATGATAATGAGTTCCCGGAAAACTAACGAATATGTAAAACTTTTCTTGGAGATCTAATGAATATGTATATAGAACCTGTAGATAAACTATGCAATTAACCTGATCAGGTGCACACAAGAGGAGGAGAAATCCCCTGTGTGCCCAGCGCTGCAATAAAGGATACCTGCTTAATAGTCTTCCGACTATTGAGTCCTGATTTTGGCTTTTCACGGCATCATGCACATTCCTCTCTCACCACCCCTCGCCTCTTCATCTTTTATCCTTGCATCCCGTATGCTTGGGGATTGTGCAAGGATCTGCAAAACAGGTGCTGCGTAGGGAAGAGCGAGGGGGGAGCACGACCGGCAGATACCGCTGCGGGCCCCGGG
>NW_010973369.1:468100-477527 GCF_000737465.1 Haliaeetus leucocephalus | reverse complement strand
TCCCTCGGTGCCCCGGTCCCCCCGGTGCCCCGATCCCTGGTCCCCCGGTCCCCCCGGTGCCCCGGTCGGCAGCCGCCGCAGAACGGCTCTGGGAGAGGAGCCCCTTGCTGTGCCCTGGTGTGAAGGGCCAGCGAGTAAGAAAAAAAAACAACAAACCAAAACCCAATGTTTATTGTCATTCCCCTGGGCAGAGTCACAAAGCCTTGAAAAAGAGCAAGGCAACAGAAATGACAGCGCTAATAAAAGGGCTTTTGGGGAGAGAGGGGGTGTTGGACGGTTTTTTGTTGGGTTTTTTTACCAAAATAAAAAAAATGTGCAATGCAGCTAGATGATCAGCCCCAACTAGTGCACCCTGAAAGAAGACAGCACCCAAAAAAAATGCTTTGATTCAAGCTGGAGCCTACCGGTCTGAGCAGCCCAGGGACTCTCGGGTGGGTTCGATGGTTTGCTTTGATGGCGACTTCTGCAGTCTGTGGGCAGCAGGACCTTGTGGAGTCAGGCATGAGCACTGCTCTGTTCTCTTGCACCTCTTTTGGGAGAGGGGATAAGAGGGGAGTGTGGTGGCTCAAGGAAGAGCTCAGAGCCTTTTTTTTTTCCCAGAACATTGGAAGATTAGCCAGCTCTCAGTTCAAATCTTCCAGAAACAGCTAATGCAGAGGTTCACGCTTGAAACCGCTTGCTCATTACATGCAAAGGAAAGTTTAAACACACCATTGGTTATTTTAGAGGAAAAGGGTAAGGCAGGACTTAGTTATTCTCCTAACTGTCTCCAACTCTTTGCTATTTTGAATATGGTGTTTGCAGACATTTTCAACATGTGCTAAACAAATCAGGTGCTTGGAATCCACTGAAAACCGTGGATGTAGAGAGCCTAATGCTCCTACGTCACAACTTAGTTTTCTAAACTTTCTGCCTGGGTAACTGCACAGAGTGTTCTTTAAAATAAACATTTTGTTCAGTGTGTGAGAAATTCTCAGGTTGAGACTCATAGCCCTTGCAATGTAGCTTTCATAGTCAGATTTCTGCTTCCCTGATTTGGTAGCCAGAGTCTAGAGCCTATCTAGGAGCTCCCTGGAAACCTAAAGCACATACTGTTGCTGTCCCTCCTATTGCTTTGCATGACAAAAATCACAACCAAATCAATTCAGGAATAAACTAATATGCAGACAGAGGTTTTACTAGGTACTGTTTTCAATACAGATGGAAAACAGGAGGAGAAAGAGGGGAAACACCTTTGGGCATTAAAAAAGCCAGGAAACTGAATGGGCAGCCTGGACAAGTTCTAAATATGGTTGAGAAAAAGTAGGCAAAACAAGGCTTGTTCCTGAAAGCCAAGAACATGGTTCATGTTCAATTCCTCCTGTATACGTAGGAACAGAGGACTTTGTGCCTTTATTTGTACATAAGCAAAATTTCATCAACACTACCTGTCTGCCTTTCTTCCTCTTACAGAGGAGCAGAAACCACCTGCAAGACAGTCACATTTGCAGAGGTGTCACATTTTTCACTTAAGAATTTCCTGCACTTGAAGGTTAATTGAGATCAAAAGCATTTAAAGCACTGTTGCTATTCTTGAGTAGCATCTCACTTGGGAGAAGTTGTCAATAGGTTTGATCAAAAACACCACTATGTGTATGTAAGATTTTAATTGCGTACATTTAAACAAGGAGTAAGTCGGAATTTAATTGCCAGAAAACACTCTGTTGCATTTCTATATTTCAAAAAGTTGCATGTGGATAAAAATGTCAAAGATATGTCTAGAAATGATACAAGACCTTTTCCAGTTTTGATAGAAATGCCACCTTCTGTCACAAGTTTTGATCAGGCAAATATAGGAAGAAGATGGATACACATGAGCATATGTTTTAGATTATTTTCTCATCATAGCCCCTTAACTGGAAGTTGACACATACCTATTAGTGATAATTGACAATATGAATCAACACAGTTTTTTTAAGCATTGACAGAACCAAATTGCATCTCAGTTCCAGAATTCAAAGTCCTGGGAAAAAAAAGAAAGCAATCAGATCCATTTCTAAACTGTCACATAGGCACAGATCTTGTGAATGCACGTATTTCACTTAAGCAGCAGCTTATCTATTACCTAAATTTATAAGTGATAGACTTAAGCCCAGTTGAAATAAATGTCATAAAGGAAAGGGCAAATGTTGAGTGGGTTTTAAAAACCCATGTCAAGCAAGCCACCATCTCACACAGACCAAAGATACTCTGATAAATGTGCAGTCTTGCCATTATAACTGCATCCACAATAGATGTTTTGCAAGGACAAATGTACCAGTCAGACAAGGTAACTAATATCAGCATAAGCTGTAAAAACGGAAGTGTGCAGTAGGCTGTGGTAGAAAAATCAGAGGGATTAGTAAAAGTGCTGTTCAGTCTTTTTTTAATTAGCGCATTATTGTACGAGCTAGGAAAGGTTTTCAAACAGTGGAATGATCAGCTGGGTTAAGTTACACTGTGCAACACATCCACATTCCTAAATGGGATTTCTGCATAGTCATGGTTGAAAAATGGAGGCCCAGTGTTTTTCATAGTTTTGTGATTCTTGGTACACAGTTAAAAAAAAAAAAAAAGTTCTATTCTAGGCATATCATGGCATTGCTTACAGAAAAGTTATAAAGTTGCTGTTGCCTCCAACATCCTAAAGTTCAGTTGCTGGCCTTAAGTTGAAGATAATTTTCATCAATCTGATTTGATTCTGTGAATTATTTAAGAATCAAAAAGTCCAAAATAATATTTGATTCCTTGATCTTATTTTCAAATGCTAATAGAACAGAAGCAAGCTGGAAAAACCCTTCCTTCACAAGGTGAGAAAGACTGTTCAATCAATAAAGATCAGTATATCTGGAAGGCTGACAGGCATTCATTTAAAAGCAAATGCCTTAGCTTAATGATGACAGCAAATCCACAGTGAGGATCAGAGCCATTCAGTAAATTACAAAGGAGTTGATTTGGGTAACATGGGAACAGCTTCATTAGTCACACATTTTGATAGACTCCAGTGCTTTGGCAGTCACTGTCATGGGCAATCAAAAAAAGACTTTTAAGACTCCCTGCGTGACTGCACATAGCATCATACCATCTCAAACAGACAGTGATATAGACCTTCTGCTTCACACAATAGCTTTATGGGTCCGGGGAGGAAATAATGCTGCCACTATGAGGCTGTTGGTGCCCATGGAAAGCAAGGGAAGATTATATCAGTGCTTTCTGATGGGGCTGCAAGACTGTTGTGACAGTTCCTGGGTCTAAATCCTGCCTTGCATTGTTCTTTGGCCCTTAGAAACATGGAGCCAAAAGGAAACACTTGGGCTCTGAGGTGTTTGATGGCATTCAGGCTATCTTGAAAGGCCTCCAGACGCCTTGTAGAATAGAAAGCAGCACATCACTTTTTGGGTTTCGTATCCCAACCTGGCCTTGCCTCCCTGTACAATACAAAGAAAATGACCTCTGGCTGGACCTGGTGGCACCCTCAACCCCCAGTTAGATGTCCAGTCTCCCAGCACAGCACACAAGCAGAGCAGGAGCTTTGCAACCCAGCTAACAGGAGATGACCAGAAGGCAGCAGCTCTGTCCCCCACAAATGTAGAGTCAGAGCACTTGGACTGTGGGAAAGCGAACGGTCTCCATTTCATTTCTTCCTCCAGAGCACAGAGTTGAACTCTCATCACCCATTTCTTCAGTGCACACCCTAGTAAGGGGCAAAGTGGACAGCAGGGTATTCTGTGGCTTCCTTCGAAGCTGCTCTATATTGCATAAAACACTGAAACCATCCAAGCAGAGGTGGTTGTTCTCAGATCTCCAAGGGAAATGCTTATACAACTGGCCATCTCTCTCATTCCTTCTGGCTCAGCAAGTGCTGAGACCTCTGTGGTTGTGTATGTGCCTGCTGCAGAAATACGAGTGGCATGAGAAAGTTCACTGGTGGAAACTTGGGCAGGGCTTAAGCAAGGTTTGAAGGATCTTAGGACTGCTGACATTTAATTTTGCCCCAGGCTATGAGAAGGTATTAAGTGCCCAATTCCCGTTAATTTCAGACGCTCGAATGTCGTTGGTAACTCAGGCTTTTGCTTCTGTGCTTTTTCCTTAGCACCTCTTCTGTCTGTGGGAGTTATGAATGTGTTGGAAGAGAGCCTGTTCCTAAGCATGTACGCAGGTTGTGCTTATCGCTGCAGGACGTGCTGGTGCTGTACAGCCCCTGTAGCAGATATGCCAAAGTGGTCAGTGTTCCTCAAGAATGATCTCTGACAAATAGGCAATTGTTTAAAAAAAATGGAAGTAATAATTTATTGAGTTATCCAAGAATTCAGATGGATCGGGGGGGGGAGGGGGAGGTGCTGAAATGGGAAAAGTAGCTTTGTAGAACAGCCAGACTCAGCTACACAGTGAAACAAGATAAACATGTCTCAGAGGAAGATCAGACATGGCTTTCTTTACAAACAATAATATTTTTAGATTGTTAACTGCATGAAATTGCCTTACAAGCCCTAATTTCAGGCCAACCTGTCTTCAAGATACTAAAAACAATATTAAAAAATGTGTTGGTTCCAGGCTGCTGTTTCTGTTTCTTAGAAGCAGCATGAAAAGAAGTGCACAAAGATTGTTTACAGCCTGAGCATACAGGGCATAGCTATGGTTAAAATCTGGTGTAAAAGAAATAACACTTGATTTGATCCAGACATAGTCGAGTTACTAAATCTAGTGCTTTAACAGTGTGCTCATCTTCAGGAACTGACAGCTATTCCATTACCTATTATCACCAGAAAGACAAAGGTCTGCAGGAGCTAAAAATCTGGGGATTTATACACAAGCTGATACTTTTGCATGAAAGCAAATAAAGATTTCCCAGAACACTCTCCATAAGGACAACCATGGCAGTGTTTGCTTTGCTAAGTGCACATCTGGCAGAAACAAATTTCAGCACCAAACACACCTGTGAAGCAGTTGAGCTTTCTCTCATGGAGTATCCAGGCTACCTAAGCACACATGCATTTGGCTTCACCTGGGAGGTAATGGATCTCCAACCCACTGTGTGGTGGGCCGCTCCTACAGCTGCACTCATGTCATCCTGGTAGCACTAACTGTAGGTACGATCCTGCTGCAGCTTGCTGGAAGATGGAATGCCAAAAGCAATGTCATGTCTCCCTCCCTCTCTCATCTTTACATGCTCTCACAGCAGTAGGTTCTGTGTGGTCTGCTCAGTGACTGGTGGTTTTACAGAAGGGAAAGACTGAAACTATTTCCCAGCTAGATGTTTGAAGGAAACCCAAATCCATATAGAGCAAGCATCAGTGCTCCCTTTCCCTCATCTATACTATGTAGTATGTATGTAAGTCCAGAACTAGCCCTATTTAACTGCAGAAGCTAACCTCCCATTCCAGCAAAGGCCATGACGAGTACACGAGGCTCTGGCTGGTGCTTCTCTCTTCAGTCTTTGTAGATGGTGGACACGTGCCTAATACAGTTGCTGAGAAAATATTCTGTATTACACCAATAAGCCAAACAGAAAATGGATTACCAGTTACAAGAAAAAAACATTAAGAAAGGCACAAGTGAGACCACTCTAAAAAAAAAAAAAAAAGAAAAGTAATTAGCAACATCCTTGTGGGAACTGGAACAGAGGAGGAGATTGCCTTGTTAGTGGCTATGGGGTACTCTACAAAGGGAAAGGCTAAGGCTTTAGATAGCCCAGGGTTTCTGACCACCCATCTAATGGCTTTTGTCTTTGAACTACAAATGCAAACCTAAATATAAATTAGTTCCCAGCTCTCTGTCTTGGTTTGAACATAAGGTCGCAGGTCCAGAAAACAAACACATTAGGTGGAAAAGGGAACCAGACACCCCTTTTCCTGCATCTGTCAGTAGCACTGCAGTCTTCACAGTGCAGCTGTCCAGAAAACCCCAGACTCCCAAAGGGTAGTTTGAGGTTTCCCATGAGTGTTTCTTTCATGGTAAAAGAGCCATGAAATTCTTAACAAGTAAACATCTGCTTTGGTATTGAAAACTTCTGTTTATATTGAGCCAAATGAGAAAGAAAACAGAAATCAGAAGCCCAGGTTTCAGGAGAGAAAAACATATTTTTTCTCTGAACACCCTGATCTTGATCTATAGTCAGCTGAAGACATAGACAAAGCAGCTGAAACACACCTGGAGATTTATGAAGCTTTGACTCACACTCAACTGCTTTGTTGCACACCACACTAGCACTCAGAGATTTTGCTGCATTTTCCACTCCACACAATAGATTTTAACTTTCAGTCAGATATTAGCATAAGAATTCAAGCATCAGGAAGACTTATCCATCCCCATCTACATGCTCAAAATGATCAAGCTTTTTAGCTACTAAAACCTGCTCTAAGAGGCTATGAGTTTTGCACTGCTAGAAGGCAGTGTGCTCAGCAGCCTCCTTACTCTATAGCACTCTTGAGACCACATGTCATTTTTGCCAAGTTCCCAAGTTATGGTGCAGCAGTCACAACCACGGCTGGACTGAAGCCTTGCAGAAGGAGGGTATTTATTTGAAATGCTCTGAAAGAAATTGGGCCAGGAGGCTCGTTTGAATCCCAGTGAATGGACGGATCTTGGCTTAGCAGAGAGGCTGTCTGTGATGAAACCCTTCTCCAGAGGAACCCCTTAGGGGACAGCCTGGCTTTCAGGAATTCCAGCAGGTGTGTCCATATTGCTGTTTTAACTGTTTTTTCCCAAAATGTGAGCAGCACATTTTGCCAGCAGCACTGGAGAAGGAATAAAATCCCTTTCCACATACCTCTTTTGCCTGAAAAGCTTACCAAGAGTTAGGAACCCCATGCACTAAAGCGTCTTGGATGATTTCTCTTCAGTTCCATTACCTTTCAGAACATACGTTCCACAGCTTTGCCACCACTGACACTGGTTTTGTGGCTGTTGTTCTGGTCTTGATTACACATTGCTCCCAAACCACAGGCTAGAGAGCCCGGGGATCCTGATGTTCAATACTTCCCTGCTGTTTGCAGACATTCCCTTTGAGCCTCCGATACGGAGTGAATACTGCCCCCCTTCAGGAGACAACTCGGATGATTTTCTAAGCTTGGTAGCAGTTGCTGCCACAGTTCAAATGGACGAGGCTAACACAGATTTGTGCTGTAACTCAAGGGCACAGACACTGGGTGGAAGATAACAGACAACAGAGCAGAGCAAGCACACAGCAGGGAGCCATTTCAAAAGAGGTATCTGAGAGGGACAGAAGCCTCTGGTGTCCATTCTGTACAGGAGAAGCTGGGAATTCCTGATTTGTTGAGAGATTTCACCAATAAATTGACTGAAGTCTCTTGCCTCTTGCAGTAAGCAGTCTGCCACCCCAAAGTTACTTTGTTGCCAGGAGGGGAGAAAATTCAGTTCACTGTCTATTGTTATCACTCCCTTTTTCCAGAAGAAACAGACAGTCCTCTCTTTCATGACCAAATTTATGACTTCTATTATTGCCACAGCAGTGAATAAACCAAACCACAGTAAATGGTAAGGATTAGTAACTAATGACAAAGATTAATACAGCCCACATGCAAAAGTCATGTTTAGCTCATCAGATCACTGGTAACTTCTGAGATGTATATTTCTTTTGTCTCTGACTCTTGCTTTTCCCTTGCACGTCTCTCTTAAACACAATCTGGAACTTTCACCACCTGCAGAGATGAACAAACATGTGGTGGATTGACCCTGGCTGGATGCCAGGTGCCCACCAAGCTGCTTGGAAGTGTCCAAGACTGCATCCATGAGCAGTGACCCATAGGGTAATTCATTAGATTGATTTCCATATGTTCATGGCTTTCTCACAGCATGGTCCCTGCAAACATGTAGGAAGACAATTCCTGCCCTGAGAGATGTAGGAACAAAGCTAGAGAGTCATTCTGACCATTTTCTCTTTGGGGATGCATTCTGTGCTTTCCGCCATGTGTTTCATTGAGGTTTGATCCACAGGTATAAATCCCAGAGTGTGGCAGTTGCTTTGAACCTGAAGTGATGGGTGCGTCACCAGAGCTCAAATTAACACAGCTTCTCAGAAGCTGAGACAGTCATTCTGCTAACACAGCCCTCGGCAGTTCCCAGGGCTCTGAGTACAGCTAATTCAGTCTCTGTTCAATTTGGGTACTGTGCTGTAATCTGCCAGCTCTACCTGAAGTGGCATTAAAAGGCAAAGAGTTCAGATGATTGCTGTGGTTTTGTAATACATGGTGAAGTTAAGAAAATCCAGGTCGATACTTATATTCTTTCTGAACACACAACAGAAAGATTCTTCCTGGAGAATCTAGAACAAAGTCTTCTAACATCACAAAATAAAAATCCTCTTTTACAGAGATAATTGAAGCCATCTTGTTGCAAAAAACTTGAACCTGAAATGAAAGTAGAAATAACATCCTGATCACATCCTGATCTTCCCTGGAGAACTTTAACTTGCAGGCAGGAAACAAACGCTTTCTACGATTTAAACCAATAGCAGGTTTTCTAAAAAATGTAGCTCCTTCCCACACACTTGCCACCAATATTAATTTTTAAACCTCAGTATGAAAGATTGCAGCTCAATGTAGTTTTACAGGAGATCTGAGAATTCCCAGCAAGTGGTATTGATCATCTGGTAACACAATCAGTACCAATTTTTTTTTCAAAGGAACATTTTTCACTCCTTTTGTTATCATCTTTGGCCTCACAAGATAACTTCTTGCTATATGTTTAGCACATGTATTATGAATTTTAATGAGGTTTTTATGCAACTTGGAGTCCTTACAGAAAAAAGGACAGACATAACTGTTTAAGGAAAATTGGAGATACTTTACTCTCAGCCAGTACACTTCCCTTATTCTGAAACTATCTGAAAGTGTTGGCCTATTTCCAGAGCAGTATTTCTGCCAGTAATAGGATCATATCAGCACAACACTCCCCTTTGTATGTTTTCTTATGAATGGGTCAATTCAAACAGGATACCTGCAATAACAAGTTATTCTGATGATCTGTAACAACTATAACACCAGAGAAGCACAAAGATCAATAACCAGCCATGTGGTCCTTGGCCACTAATGGAGCATTACCTACTTCTGCATCAAAATTTTGTCTTTTTGCCTGCTTTATCATTTATGTATTGAAATATACAGATGTTTCAGAGGGTGCTTTTGTGAATAACAAAGACATACACCTAAACTGGGAAACTAAACACATGAGTAGTTTAGGGTATGGTAGCAAGTTGCCACATCTGCTAAGCTACTGTTCACTAGACCATATCCACTAAATTGCAATAACTGTGTTTAAAAGTTTAGCCAACAGTAAATGTGAAGTGATGCACTTTAGCTGAACACTCTTCAATGAGGCATGAAAAAAGACAGTATTCATCATGGGTAAAGAGCATGCACACAACAGTCACTGTGACTTAGTGGTGCAC
>NW_010973369.1:398217-468090 GCF_000737465.1 Haliaeetus leucocephalus | reverse complement strand
GGGGGGGGGCAGGGCAGGGAAAGGATGTTTACTTTCTTAGAGTCTTTCCAAACTCTACATCTTTTGGGCTTTTGGTGTTTGGGAGGGTTTGGGGTTTTTTTGGCGGGGGAAGAAGGGGGTTAAGACTGTCCCTCACATATTAGCATGCCACCTAGTTATTAGATACAGCAAATGCTTTCATTCCCTGCAGGATTTGATCCAGGTCCCTTTCAAATACAACAAATTATAGTATTTTAAATCTAAATAGGCACCTTGTCATTTCAGGAAGTTATTCTTGAAAGAAATATAGTTTGGGAAACTCCATTCTCCTTGACAGTTTTGTCTATACATCTGATGCTTAGGAACGGAACCTCTTTGAGCTGGCAGATTTACAGACCCTGATATTGGTCTTTCGGGAAAGCAACTGGCAGCTAGCTCAAATTCTGCAGGTGTCACTGTCTCCTGCCTCTGTCATTCAGGCAGTTGTTTTCCCACAGGTTCTTCCCAGTACAAGAGACATATTTTTTGCTCTTATGGAAATCCATAGTGCCCTTACCAGTAACAGAGGGTATTGCTACTTTGCTTTTCATGAGTCCTTTCTCTCTGGGGCAAGCACAGAAGCAATATTTCTCTTTTGGTTTACAGTTCTGCCTGACATGGGGTCTGCCACTCTTTAAGGTACTTAAAGCCTAAGCAGCCAGTTTCTCACCATGAGTTTGCAGACAGAGATGGACACCCTGCACCACAGCCTGACTTCTCACGGGTACAAACCAGCTCGGTTTATCCATACTGATTGCTTCTTCTCATCTCAGCCTTCACAGACAGAGCATGGCCCCCTTTACTGCATTTTCTAGTGCTGGTTTATCTTGTACTTACTATCAAACATCATTTCTCTGTTTTAAGAATTCAGCTCAAAACCAAACTGCACATTCACAAATAAAGAAAAAAAGATAAAATCAGCAAGAAGCTGCCTTTAAACATGCCAAAACTATAGAAGTACCTGCTTCAAGATTGTTTTGAGATGAAACTCATATTGTATTCCTATGATGCTGTGGCAGCAACTAAACATTTTCAGAAGCTCTGCTATGTCTTTATATTGTACTTCACCCGATTCTTGTGAAAAGCCCAGAATGTTAAGCACTGAAATGGTACTTTTTTCCCAAGCAGTTACAGAAATACAGACCACTGCAGAGCTCTACCTTCCAGGGAATTTGTGCAGGAATAACATTCAAGCTTCAGTATATATTGCCAAATCTCTTTCTTGGAAACCATACATGTTGGCACATGTAGCCATTTAATCTTTCTTCTCATTTCATATTTCCATCCTTGTGGTATGTCCTGGTTTCAGCTGGGATAGAGTTAACTGTCTTCCTAGTAGCTGGTACAGTGCTATGTTTTGAGTTCAGTATGTGAAGAATGTTGGTAACACTGATGTTTTCAGTTGTTGCTCAGTGGTGTTTAGACTATAGTCAAGGATTTTTCAGCTCCTCATGCCCAGCCAGGGCACCTGACCCAAACTGGCCAACAGTGTATTCCATACCATGTGACGTCCCATCTAGTTTAGGAACTGGGAAGCGGGGGGCAGGGATTCGCCGCTCGGGGACTGGCTGGGGGTCGGGCGGCGGGGGGGGAGCCATTGCCCCGCGCATCATTTGTACATTCCAATCCTTTTATTACTACTGTTGTCATTTTATTAGTGTTATCATTATCATTATTAGTTTCTTCTTTTCTGTTCTATTAAATCGTTCTTATCTCAACCCAGGAGTTTTACTTCTTTTCCTGATTTTCTCCCCCATCCCACTGGATGTGGGGGGGGGGAGTGAGTGAGTGAGCGGCTGCGTGGTGCTTAGTTGCTGGCTGGGGTTAAACCACGACAGGTAGGTTGACCCTGGCTGGACGCCAGGTGCCCACCAAGCTGCTCTATCACTCCTCCTCCTCAACTGGACAGGGGGAGAAAAAAATACAATGAAAGGCTCATGGGTCAAGATAAGGACAGATCACTCAGCAACTACAGTCATGGGCAAACCAGACTTGACTCAGGGAAATTAATTTAATTTATTACCAATCAAATCAGAGCAGGATAATGAGAAGTAAAACCAAACCTTATAACACCTTCCCCCCCCCCCCCCCCTTCTTCCCAGGCACAACTTCACTCACGGATTCTCTCTCTACTCCCTCCCAATGGTGGGGAATGGGGGTTGGGGTCAGTTCCTCACACGTTGCCTCTGCCACTTCATCCTCCTCAGGGGCAGGACTCCTCACACTCTTCCCCTGCTCCAGCGTGGGGTCCCTCCCACGGGAGACAGTCCTCCCTGAATTTCTCCAATGTGAGTCCTTCCCACGGGCTGCAATTCTTCACAAACTGCTCCAGCGTGGGTCCTTTCCATGGGCTTGCAGTCCTTCAGGCACAGACTGCTCCAGCATGGGTGCCCCATGGGGTCACAAGTCCTGCCAGCAAACTTGCTCCAGTGTGGGCTCCTCTCTCCATGGGTCCACAGGTCCTGCTCCAGCGCGGGCTTCCCACAGGGTCACAGCCTCCTTCAGGCATCCCCTTGCTCTGGTGTGGGGTCCTCCATGGGCTGCAGGTGGATATCTGCTCCACTGTGGACCTCCATGGGCTGCAGGGGGACAGCCTGCCTCACCATGGTCTTCACCACAGGCTGCAGGGGAATCTCTGCTCCGGCGCCTGGAGCATCTCCTCCCCCTCCTTCTTCACTGACCTTGGGGTCTGCAGGGTTGGTTCTCTTACATATTCTCACTCCTCTTTCCAGCTGCTGTCATGCAGCAACTTTTTCCCCTTAAATATGTTCTCCCAGAGGCGCTACCACCATCACTGATGGACTCAGCCCTGGCCAGCAGCAGGTCCATCTTGGAGCCAGCTGGCATTGGCTCTGTCAGGGAGATGGGGGAAGCTTCTAGCAGCTTCTCACAGAAGCCACCCCTGTAGCCCCCCCCCTACCAAAACCTTGCCACACAAACCCAATACAATCCTTGACACCAATTTTCTCTGTTTTGATTTTTACCAAGGGGCAGTTAAGACAGCAAAATGAACAATTACAATACTTTTCCCAGAAACACACCCGAGTGCAGAACAATACAACACCCACTAAACAAAGAGACTGTCACAGGATGTCAGCTTTAACTTTAACCTCAAAGCAAATCAAAACCAAATCTCGAGAGGGCCCGATCTCTCAATCTCTCCCTCCCCAGGAGACCCCTGGTCTGCAGGACAGAAAAGAGGGGGGGAAACAAAAAGCAGCTTTTTAAGATTTAAAGGGATGTTATGATTTAACCACTTTATAAGTGAACTAGGAGCAGTCACAGCCTCGTAAACTAGTCACAATAGTTCACAGCCGAGTTAGTCATCACGAGCCATCCCCTCCACAGAGACTGTCATGCTGGTCTCTTGCCTGGCCACAGAGCAGCAGACCCAGAGACCATCCTGCCCCGGCGGTCTGCTGCAATGGCTGAGCACAGCTGCTGGGTTTGCACTTCCCAAACAAAAATAGACAAAACTGCTCCGCCCTTGGGGGCCTATGCAGATTTTAAGCTCAAAAGGAGAGAGCCAAAACAGACCGAGAAGCAGCACTCACCTTTTTGCCACATGGGCTTTAGCTCTTTAGCAAACATTTCTCAGGCTGGTGTGGAAGCCTCTCCCAGGTAGAATGTGTACTCTGTGAGAAAAAGCATCTTATCTATCATAGGTTCTCTGCTGTCATAAGCATTTAAGGTAGCAAAATTAAACATGACTTTCAGAACTTGCTCATTTTTATTATTCTCTTATAGCACAATGAAGTCTGTGTCTTCATAAACAGGACCGCTATGGTTCATTAGAAAAATGTTTAGTAACTATCATCTGTCTTTCTTTGAAAATCACATACTTTGCCCTAGCTTTAGGAGATTTCTTCTTTATCTCCCAGCAAAGTAGAAAATCTTGCAGTTGGTCTGGTACTAGGGAAAATGGGAATCTTTCTTGTGATGACAGGGAACTGCATGACACTTTGATGCTATGGGGGCTTGGAAATATTTTCCAAGCTCTGTTGGCTACTTCTCATTTTATTTTCCTTCCATATATCTCACACCAAGTCTTAGCTTAGAGCTTATTTCATTATTTTAGCATTCTTTACATTCATGTATTCACATACAGGTACACATACATACAGCTACAGTGAAATATATGTCGTTTACTATTGGCTGTGCAGGCAAGGCTTATGTCTTTGACCCAAAGAATGTGTTCTTTCTTGCCCTTTGTTTGTCTTGAGAAAATTGTGCAACCGTAACACAGTGCCTCTTCAGGGCTGTTCTCTGCCAATTGCTACAGATCCTCCCATTTTGTGCATCTTTCTTCCTTCTTACCTGCCTATCACTCCACAGTAGGTGGGAATGCTTTTGCTGGGCCTTGAGACACCAAAACACCAGTCTTTTCTAATCGTAAATTGTCCTGTGCCCCTGGCAGATCTGTTTCTCCACTGAAGGGATGCCTTGCCCCATAATTTCTTTGCAAAAGACACATATCAATTTTAGGAGCTAGTTCAGCTTTACTGTTGCAATGGCTCTGGCACAGCTGTGTAATGGAAGCGAACTGTTGGCCACAGGTAAAACACAGGAACTCCTTTCCAGCAGACTGAGGCATCTTGGGGTGCACCATTCACTGAAACTGTCTTTCGGTTCCCACGATTTTGCACAGTAGACTCTACTAAGAAGGTATGTAGTGGAGCAAAATTTTCCTCTAATCTCTGTCTGACTTTGGATCATGAGATTAGTCCCTAAATTTAAAACAATCTAAGGGACTGTTAATATATACTAAACTAATAGATCAAACTGTGTGTGAACGGATGCAAAGCCCACAGAAACAAAGGGAAAACCTCCCACTACCTTTAGGGGGCTTTAGATCAGATCATGAAACCAATTCTGCTGGATCACACTGCAACTGAGACTATGTCAGATGTACTCAGGATCTCACAGTCCTTCTCATCAATGACTATCTCAGGCACTTGCAGAGTGATGGCATTTCCCATGTCCTGCACCTGGACTCACAGATTTAGTTAAATCAACAGAACTGGACAAGCATTTGTGGGCTGAGATGACAAGATTGCACTGAAAGCAGTACAACAAATGCCAGGAGCAACAAGCTGCCCTGAGACCTACATTCATATACCTGTAGCTGCCAAGCCACATGGCTGGTACATCATCTCAGCAGTATGCTAACCTTACCAAAGTTATTGATTCATTAAAGAATAGCTGAGTTTTGCAAAGGCCTATGATTGAGCCATTGGATTGGGATTCCTAAAATAAACTTTGCTATTGAGTCTCTCTGGGAGACTATCCAAATGAGTTAGGATTAGATTCACAGCAGCCTTGAGCAAATGCCTCACAGCTTGCTGGAAATCAAAAACCTGAGTCAGGTGGCTGAGGTGCCAGTGTAATGGATTGGTGCAGCCAAATAGGCCAGAGCTTCAGAGCCTGAGCAAGGATTGTGGGAGCAGCATGCTTGGAGGGAGCAACAAAACGATCAGGGAAACAAAAAAGTAATCTTCCAAATTTCTCCTCCAATTTGCTGCTTGGTTGAGCCATAAATGTGTTTTAATACGTAGCTTCTGCATTTCAAATACTTGTTTGCCTAGGAGGAAAGCCCAAATGTGTTAACAATTGCAATACCAATACGAGCATACCAAAGAGAGTCTTAGTTTGTACTTAATAGTTCTACTAAATGCCTCCCCCTGTTAGGACATGAGTCTGTGCAGCTTTGATTACAAAGGGCATCATGTGTCAAATTTATCATGGGAAAACTGCAGTGGAATGCTGTCCAGAGTTGTGCAGTGTATTTAGCCCCTGCCATTCACCTCCATGGAAATTTGAGGTGCTTATCTTCAAGATCAACAGACAAAACATGCATAAAATGGAGGGGGGGTGGGGGAGCACCAAAAGGTTTTGGAAGTCCCTTTCTTCTCAGGCCAGTTGTGTGGATGTCTTGGTAAGGCTGGGAGAAGGTGCCTGGCAATGACAGTGCTGGTCTTTGCTGTGCAGACTCAGCAATCCCAAAAGGCAGCCCAATTTAGGAGAAGTAGCACTTCTTTACTCAACAAGGAGTTTTTCTAGATGAATCTAGGTGATGCCTTCCTCAGCCATTTTTCATATTCCTGACTTTTTTGACTTATGTTCCTTCATTTTTATCTTTTTCCTTCATGGCTTGCACTTTGAACTTTCCTGCTCCTCCATTAGCTTTTGCATAATTTAAAATTATATAAATGGTGTTTATGTTAATCTGCAACACTGAAGAGAATCAAGAACCTCCCAGGTTGCAGTGATAGCCCTGGCATTGTTTTAAAGTACAGGAAACAGGGTTTCCCCCTGCTTGTGGGGTAGGAGATGGAACAGGAAGACACATCTGTGCTGGACAAACAGGATTTGTTTTCTTTGCCAAAAATGCAACCTTCAAAAGGAAGACTTCAGAAGAGACATCTTGGAGATGGAAAATAACACGCTTAAGGAAACACTAAATATAGTGAGAGGAAGCCAGAAACAGGGATGACTGTTTTGGAGAACACAAGGAGTTGGCAAGGCAGATAGCCCTTCTGTCTTGAACTTACTTGATGTGATTTATCACATCTGCAAGCATTCATGCAAAACTCCATTTTTGGGATTATCTTGTCATTTCTTGTGAAGTTTTGTCCCACTAATTGCTTGTCAATGGCTTGCCAAAGCAAAGGGCTAAGAAACCACTGTCTGACACTCCAGGCTGAAAACAAGTTCACCACTTTGAGATTTTTACACTCAGGAAACACAAGAAGTTTCTAATTGTCTATCAAGGAGGAAAGAAACAAATGTGAATCAACAGTATAATATATGTTGCCTCCCAATATTTATGTATGCAAATAGAATAGTATCATTGATCAAATATTACAACAAAAAGCATTACCCATCCCACAGTTTTGTGTATCATTAGGAGGTATAAAGTTTGGGGGTCTTCTCTGTAAAAAATCACAGAAAATTGAGTTTCTGGACAATTTTTCTTTTATGATCAAAAGTATGCTCAAATCATTCTTTTGGATTTGAAGAAACATTTCATTCCTTTGTAATGAAAGATTTCAAAAGCAAATGGTTCTTCAGACAGTGACATCTTTTCTTCTAATGGACAGACTTTATAAGGGTATGAAAAAGTCTGCATGAGGTTTCTATAACAATGAAAGAATTCCGATTTATTGACACAATGGTCCCAAATAGGAAACTTGATTTTCAAGTTGAGCCAAAGCTAAACAGCTTCAATTTTGATTCCTCCTTTAATTGCATTCTATTCTCTGCAATTTCAGCCATGCTATTTCCTTCAATGCAATCCTAAACAAAGCTTTATTTATTAAGATTTCACGGAAATACAGCCACCTGTAAATAAAAATATTTCTGACTAAAATTACTTTGTGTTCAAAGAAATGTAAATGTTTAGCCCAACAAATCATGAAAAAGATGAAAATAGCAAAGTTTCCAGAAGATCTTAGCATTGAAATGTCTTTCACATGTTCGTTACATAAATTCTAAAGGTACAGCTATGTCAATTAATCAGTGAATTCCAGTAAGAAATTAACTAAAACCAGGTGGAAATATGACAGACATATATGATTGTGCCTATTATTGTGAAAATCAGAGTATCTACTTAATGGAAGAGCAAGGGAAGATACAAGAAAGTGAAAGGCAACAGGCTTGAAACAGATAAAATGTTTTATTACCTTGATGAAATTAATTTGAAATTCATAGTCATTAAATAAAGTTGTAGTCAAGAGCTTAACAGGATCCAGAAAAGGGCTAGAGACTCACAAGACTAACAAGAATATTCATATTTACCAGAAAGAGGACAGAAATCCAGAATAGGACTGAGCTCTTCTGCTCCATGAACTAAGCCCTCTCAGTGTGTCAGCATGAAGTTTCTCTGACCTGGTGATGAGTGCCTGAACTGGATAAGTCACTAGACCACGGCAGCATATAATTTATGTACATAAAAATCACATGCCTGCTGACCCTTATGTATTTTTCCTTTTCTTTGGATAAGGAAATGGCATCGCCTCACTGTCTGTATCTCCTGGGTGACTGATTTTGCAATTACAAAAGTATTAATGTATAGTCTGGAATTTTCAAAAGAGATGCTGTAGTCGCGTGCCTCATTGGGTGCACTCAGGTCCAGTCAGGTTATTCGAAGGAAATTGGGTGCCATGTAAAAGCGACTCCTGTAAATTTGTTCTAGGTATTGCAGAGAAAAGAGTGAATTTTCTGTTCCTGGTGTAGAGGTCAGAGAATTGAGAACAGAAGCATGTAACAAAAATAACATGCACCTAAATAAAAAAAGACAAGACCTGTGCACCATGCGAGGTTGCACCAAACATAACATGGAAGTCGTTTGTTGTTAACTGCCCACTCATTCTTAAAAGTAGACATGTTTGCCCACACCACGACCTTTAAATCTTGCATTTCAAAAGAATGAAAAACAAGTGGGGTTTATAGCTCAAGTAAGGAACTAAGCATATTATATACCTTACACATTACCTACAAAGGTTGTAGCAACCTTACCTCTATGTTTATAAAACATTTTATGATACAATATCCCTCCAAGTTGATTTTTTAAAGCAATTGGCAGGGCTTGAATAAGGCTGAGCCAAGAATGCTTGCATTTTCATTCTTGCAATGTATGGAGGGAAAAACACAAGAGGGGATCAAAACATCAGTATTAACTGACCAGCAGTAAACCTGCAATACAGTTCATTCCTATTTACTGGGATATAGCACCTTGAAACATGTCTATCTGTAGTACAGAATGGGTCTACAGCGAAAGTTTCAGCAATCACAACAATCATATCTGAAAAATAACTAATCTTGGTAAGTCATCTAGTGCAAATGACCCCAGTCATTCAGACCCTTGTCTCCCAATCACAAGAACCCTTGGGGAATGCAAAGAGTCTACAACAAGCTGTATTGACTTATTATATCTGCACAGCTATATTGCCATGTTATATCACTACAGATTTTTGAAATCCAAATCTGTACAGGAAAGAAAAAGAGAAGAAAACTTGCAAGAGGAAATGGAAGCAGAAACAAAGAAAGAAATGGAGGGTGAAGAAGAGAAAGAAAGAAAAAGAAAGAACAAGGAAAGACCAGACACATTTTTCTGTCATGAATGTAAAGCCTAGCAGATGAGGGAATCTAATGAATTCTTAGCCAGGAAGGAGAAGAGAGAGAGAAAATTTCTGGGACCTTGGAAAAAAAGACAGGGGAGAAGAAATCCAGCTGCAAAGGTTTCTCTTCTCCCCTAATCCCCTGCTGGTTTCCTAACCTCCACACCTAATTTTCAAAACCTACCATCTGGTCCCTTCTCTGCCTCAGCCACTTCATATGCGAGAGACATGAATGAAAATGACATTTCTGTTTCCAATTTACAATACTTCCCGCCTGATTTGTGGTCCTATTACAAATCTGAAAAGGCAACATCTAAACCAGGACCAGCACACTCCTTGCTCATTAAGGTTTAATAGAAGTGTCTTGGCACTGTAGTTCAACAGTGCTGGTCCTGCTTTCCATGTGCTTTGTCCAGGACTGAGCCAGGGCAGATTCAAATCTCATAAGTAATTGTCTCCTCCCCATAAAGGACTGTAGTAGAAATAACCACCTTCCTCATCATACTTGAACATGGATCTAGGGCAAGAACAGACTTTGATACGCAATACAGTGTCAGGATGGTACTGGGCCACCCATTGGTGGGCGGCAGGGGAGGAAACACCTGTGGCTGCTCGAGGGCTCAGTAGGGCTGTAGCTATTTAGGCATTGTGGCTCTGTTAGTTGCAGTTCTGCCTGGTATGGCTTGTATGGTCTATCTTTAAGAGTTTTGCTCAGATTAGAAACAAGATACTAGCTGGGTAAAATTTTTGCCAGCTTTTGTTGAGATTTTATCTAAGAAGAATTTCTTGCCTGAGGTGCAAGACAGGAGCAAAAAACCATAATTTTAAATCTAGCAAATGTGCCTCTAATTGTATGCAGGCTGTGAGAATTCATCTAGCTAAACTGAATTTAAGCAATTTAAATTAAGATCTATACAGGGTCTAATGTAATTTAGCTACCCTGTTTTAAAATAGACCTTAGTTCTTTCTCAGGTGACTCCTGAGATGGACAGGACTATTTGCTCTTTCAAGGACCTTATTATACAGTTCTAAACGTGAAGGCTTTAATTTCATATTCCCACTTCCCTTTCATCAATGTAATTCTACTTAATTTTGCAGCCAACAGAAACAAAACAAGGATCAGTTACCCCGGGGGGGGGGGGGCCTTCTGACAGAAGTGAATGACAACAGCTTGGGACTGCACCTTGAAACAGGTAGGACTTTACTATTTGTCAGTGTGGGACTATGGTTTTGTTGAGGTTTGGAGTCTTTTTTGGTTTTTTTGTGGTTTGGGTGTTTTGTTTTTTTTTTTAAAAAGGAGAAACTGAGAAATAGTGGAAGGGGAAACAAACATCATAAACTTAAGGTATTGCACAACAACCTACACACATATGCTCCCCCATCCTTCTTATTCACGCTGCAAGGGTCAGGGCAATAGTCTTGATTTTCATCCTTCTATGAGAGGATTGGGTTATCTAACAAAGCAAAGCACGTCTATAATAATTTATTTCTGCTGCTGCCCTTCCCCTGACTGCTGCTCTTCCCGATGAGTATAGCTGGAGAGCTGGATAATAGCACCCCAATAACTAACTTCATGCACAGCCTTCCTGCTGACACAAGACCTTTACACCCATATTTACCATGTTAGCATAAGCACTGTCTGCACTGGCACAGCCAGTACTGCCTCTCAGCTGGAAGGCAACATCGCAGTCATTGCTGAAATGCTAGTGGGGATGTTTCTGCAAAGAATTCCAAGTTTTGGAGTTTAAAGGTTTGTGCAGGACAGACCAACCTCATTCAGGTAGGCCTCACATACCATTGCTGGTCTGAAGAGGTGAGCATGTTTCTAGAAGAGCCCCTGCAAAGACAGTCTTCCCATCCAAATCTTCTCTCAGGCATTTTATTTTGTTCTGTACCAGGCAGGTCTTTTCCCAACTTACTTTGAATCCTGTTTCCAGAACTATAGCTAACATTTGTTCACTTCACTTTTTAACTTCTAATTGAGTGACCATGAAACATTATATCTACATATGAAACATGGGCTTTATCACCTTATAATATTTTTTTCCTGCATCCAGATGATGCAAGGATAATATAGCTGGGTACTGTGAAATCCTTGGTGAACCCAAGTAAAGCACTACTACAAATTCCTACATTAGAAATTAAATTGGAATGATTAATAAACAAACAAAAATATTGTAGCTGGTGAGCCTTGCCATCTGCTTTCAGGACATGCCAGACGGGATCCCTACAGGCATGTGGCATAGTACAACTACTCCTTGCTCTAACATGCCTCTGTGGGTGGGCTCCCAGCTTCCCACACTGGCCAAGGGTATTTTGATTTTCTCTGTGACAGAGGATCAGGATGTTGGTTTGCTAAATCCAGTATATAATGTGTTGTCCCACAAAAAGGCTAGAGGCAGAAAGTCTTGCTCTTACTCTTCTGGTAGGCTGTTAGCATTAGGCTGTGCACAAAGTGTTCTGGTTTCTCTCCTGAAGCCAATATGTACTTCAATAGGTCCAATTTCTTTGGATTTTGCTGTGCATCCCATAACAGATTCAAGCTTAATAGATCATCTTGTAGCCCCACTTAAGGGAGGTTGGTAGCCAGGTGCCCAGCATTATGCTGATGGGCACACCAGTAGCATCCTGGGCTCTTTATTGCCCTGTCACCTTGTAAATTCACTGTAGCTGCAGGGCACTCTCTCTAGTCCAGAGGCACTGGTAAAGCAGGTGATGGGCGTCCCTACCCAAAACTGGTGTGATGGAGGCCTGGGCTCACCTTCCCTTTTTTTCATCCTGATCTCTGTCAAGGGATCAAGTAGGACACATCCAGAAGACTTGTCTCATATCCTCCTCAAACCCCTGAGGCCATTTCCCTATGTGAGCTCATGTTTACTCCTGTTGCAGAGCCATTGCTGCATTATTTATCTAGTGCTCCCTAAAGGGTTACATTATTCTGTCCCTCCTTTTTATCCAGTCACCCTCCATTCTGTCCTTCCCCAAGGAAAGGCCATTCCTTTTTATTACAGTAACTTTTTTTTTTTAGCTGTATTCCTTATTTCACAGCCTATTTCTGCCTGCCCCAAAGCTTCTAACACATGCCATGGTGTTCCCACATCTACATGCCCTAAGGCTAGACACATGTACTCATTCCTGGGCCATCTACTAAAGTTGTTTTAAATGCCACCTGGTTATAATTTGGAGCATGTCCAGCTCTTATTTAAAAGACCACAGACAGAAGCTTTCAACCCTAAATATACTTCTGTGCTTTCACTGGAGTTGTGCTTGTGTAGATTATATTTATTTTTTTCTGTCATCTTCTATTTCTGCTCCTGCTTTTGAAGCTTACATAGCACACTGACCATTTGCTACCATACAAGCTGCATTTAATTCAGTTTTTACAACTGCTGGGTCAGAAGCAGTAGCATTGCCTTGGCAGGGCTCTCTGGGTCACCCACTTTTAAGCTGCCTTCCTCACCTAACAGAAGATACAACACATATGTTTTTCTTAAAGTACTTAACTGCTGAACCAAAGCTTTTAATTGTTTTGGGATCAGCTCAGCAGTAACTTGTGTCTTCTCTGAAAAACTGAATATATTTGGCATTTTGACATATTGGAAAATACCAGCTGTAGGTGGTGTTTTCACATTTCTGCTTGTTCTTCCCTTTTCTGCTTTTACAGTGGCTCAATAATAACCAGTGTTCTAGGATTCATTCATTCAAATGCTTCCAGCTCCCCAAAGACAGGAGGGCAGCTCTTAGGTCCCAGTTTCCTGTTTTCAAAGATCTCTTAATAATCTCTCCTGCACCCTTTCATGCACCCTGCTTTTCTTCTTTCAGTGTCCAGCATTGGACATATCACTGCAGCAAAGGCCTGAGCACAGTATAGAGGGGAAGGTCTCTCCCACATTTGTTTTATACCATCCAGCTGTTCACACTTTCTGGTATAACGTCTGCCTTTCCACTGTGGCATGATGCAGTGAGCTCAGAGACAGCTTATGAACAATCACTGCAATGGTTCACAAGCTGGATCTGAACCCACAGTATCTGTGGGCTCTGCTGCCAGATTTTTTCCTGGAGAACTGGTACATAGCCATTGGTTCCCTGATCCGTATTTTAGAAATTGATTAATCCTGCTCCACATTAAGTAGCCTCCACCCATCTTTCCTCTTTGACAGGGAGCTGTTGACAGAGCTTCCCTGTTTTTCCAGCAGTTTTACAGCTATCTTAGAAGCTTCATTCAGAACATGTCTCTCCGTGCTCACAAAAGTGTCACGTATCTGAAGTCAGTACTGCTTATCCATAGCCACAAAGGCTTTTTATCTTGCCAGCAGCTTGTTTGGTGACATTTTGGGGAAAACTGCAACAAACATGACTCCCTTTCTGATCCTCTCCCCGCCTCCTTGATGGTTAGGGCTGGTTACTGGCTGGTCACACCCAGTCTTCTCCATCTCCTCAAATTTACATTGAGATGAAATACATCAAGCCCACCTGATGTGGAAATCTTGAGTTGGGTTAACTTTCCTCTGGCCTGTTCATTTCATATCCGAGTCCAAGATTCAGCCATCTTTATATTGTAAGCTGCCTAATTACAATTGGACATTTTCATGAGAACTGAAGCAATACAGTCAACTAAACTCTTCAATTTTATAGTTTTCTATTAACCTGAGTATTACTCAGTTAACTTATTGAGTAGGAGATCAGCTTTTTCCCTGGACTTGGTCTTCATAGTAATGTTCTTTGAGATATTTTCTTGTTGTAGGTTTGGTCCCTTATAGCTATACCCCACTTCGGCCTTTTGAATTTTCTCTGCACATTCGTGCTATTCTTTCATGATATCCTTTGGAAGCTGTCCTAGTATCCACTTCATCTGAGGTAAAAGACTGCAAATCAGACAAACTGACTCCTTACTAACTTGCCTTTCCTGAGCATTGAACTAGTTATAGTTTCTGTCTTTAATATTGCTTCTTTAAGAAATGGTAAATTCATGTTGTCTTTGCCTTCTCTCAGGCCCTAGCTCTCAGTTCCTCTAGTTCTTGGAGGTTTATTAGGTGTTTTTCCCCTTCACGCTGTTTTTCAAACTTCCATTCCAAGGAACATGACTTTGACTGCTGAAGTTATGAAATAGCTGGTTTTAAAATGCAGGCATGCACACAGGGCCTTGTGACAGCCAAACGTTCATTCCACTGCCGCTCCGTACTCACCCAGTGCAACATTAACCTTTTCCCCCCACTGCTTCCAACTCTAGGGAGGGCTTCCTGGACCACTGAAGTGGGGAACAGTATCAAAACAGTGGGTAAAATTTGCAAGACATTACCAGCTGGAAAGGACTCTTGGCTAGTCAACAACATTTAGAAATGCAGGCTGTCAGGCACGTTTTAATATCAAACTCTGTTGTACACATTCATGTGCATCAGCAGAGGATGACAGTCCTCAGCCCAGATGAGCCATTGACAGCCCACACGCATTTCAGGAGTCCTTTGACAAGTCCCCAGAATAACAGCAACCTTCCCACCTAAAATCCGACCATTCTCTTGAACATCACCATGTAACTGCACCACCATCCCAGCCCCAGCAACAATTTTGCCAGTTCCAGGCTTAGCCCCTAACTGACCTTAACTACCATAGCCCTGATACTGTTGAAGATCTAAGGTAGATCCTCATGCAGGTTGCCTTTTCTGACAGGAGTTCTGAAACCATGATGACATGCTGGTTGTGCCATATTTGCATGATAATGCAATCTCTGCACTCGGTGCTCCAGAACTTCTCCAGAACCAGCACCCAACTATTAAATTCTGAATTGTTTCCTCTGCCACACATGCATTCAACCTTGTCTCACTAGCAAAACATACTACTGTCAACATTTCTTCCACTCTGCCTTATGACCTGGATCTCTCCCCTTTCTTTGTAATGCAGTATGCGTAACAACTGACAGGACATGTTGCTGGCAATTAATTTAACCAAGATGGCAGTTAAAAATACACTCTCACAGCAGTTGAGAAAGGCCAGCCAAGCTCTTCCACAATACACTGGGACTGAATGTATGGATCAGCCAAGAACCAGCAAGTACAGCATAAATTAGAACAAAACCAGAGCCTAATTTCATACCAGTTCCAGCCCAGAGTGGGCTACATTCACTCAGACTGGGAAAGCCAGAATTTTCTTCTGTGGAGGAGACAAATCCCAAGCCAGGACACCTAAATCCACAACTGGTGAATACAGCTGGTGCCAATAACCTCAAGATAGCAGGTCAACCTCTGGTATCCTTTTGTCCCCATCTGGTGCACAGCTGGAGATTGCTGTGTCTGCACTTACAACTAGAGCTCTTGGGACTCCCTAGTTTAAAGTCAGCCTTACAAAAATGTCATTTGCCCCTTTTATTTGAGACTGCTTCATTCTTAGAACAGCAAAGCAGGACAGACAATATTAGCGCTAACAAACCTGCATGAGTGTAAGGTGATCTGTAGGACTGGTCATCTGCACATACACATATTGAGTAGCTTCATGCCATGCTGTCCTAAAAGAATAGTGACACCCTGTGAGTTTGTTGGCATTTAAGTCATCAAAAGGAGACAAAGAAAGTAACAATTCACTGTAGTTCAGCCTATCTAGCAGTCAACAACACCCAACAAGACCCAACAACAGTATTCCACCTTAGATGCTTCCATCATCCCAAGGCTAGGCTGTAGGGTTTAGGGATTATTCCGTGCGGGGCCCAGACGATAGAACACCAATATGATGATTAAAGTCGTCACTTTATTGAGCTTAGCTGATCATTCTTATACAATTCTCTAACTTGTTTAGAAGCTTTGATTGGCTGCTGCATGCAAGCATTTGGTGTCCACGCGCACAAGCATAAGTGGTGATTGGTTACATCGATACTGTCCACGCGCACAAACATAAGATAAAGTTAGTTATACTCACTTTGTACACGCGCATAAACACAGGACATAATTGGCTGTGTTAATTAGAGCATGCAAGACTTGTCTTAGTCCAATTGGTCGAGATAAGCCCCTGAATTGACGTAGTTTGTGCCAAGTTCCCTTTATCGTGGAATGTGCACCTGTGTTTTTCTAATTGAGATCTTTCTTCTTCTATCTTCTTGTTTAGTCTGTTCAAAGCCTTCTAAAGGCGTCTGGAACACTCTTATGACCATGAGCTACTTTCAGGCCCAATAACTAAGTTCCATATAATTGAACCCTACATCAGGCTCCCTGTGCAGTCAACCAAGAGCAGCTTCTTCAGGGAGAGATTCAGAGTACACAATGAGGAGCTTTGCTACTGACAAATGCAGGTGCTGGTTGCTGCATGGAGAGGCCTGGTTTGAACACATCTACCCTTACCTCCCTCCCAACAGTACCTCCTAGTTTTGTGGTTCTCATTGCTTTAACTGTAAAAGCCTAGTATCAGTCTTGCTCACTGCAAGAATATTTGCCCAACCGGTATACCCTTGATCCCAGAATGCAATATGGGATCAAGAACATTTAAATTCTCCTGGGGAAAGCTCTGTGCTGAAAAACAAGGATTAGATGTTTTCTACTGTAAGGACTGCAGACAATCCACTTACAGGTAGAAGATGAAAATATATCCATACTTTGGAGAACAGCGAGTAAGCCATGGTGAAGAGCTACTACATACAGACTTGCTAAATTGGAGGAACTGCAGTAATGCAGAGCATCTGCAGACCCCTGAGAAGTTAAGCTTATAGCTCACTCCAGGGGTGTGGGAAGAGCAAATGCTGTCACCAGTGCAGAAGTTGGGGGGAAGATACACAGGCCAAGGCCTCCAGACACAGCACTGCTGCAGGAAGGAACAGGTCTAGGTGCAGCCTGTCCCATTTCCAGAAGCAGCCAGCTCTGTGTATAGCTGCTCATCTACTGTTCAGGACAACCCAGGCTTCTGCAGCCTCTAGAAATCTAAGCAATGTGTTTCCTTTATCAAACTTAATACAACTTTTGTATCTATCTGATGCAATTCTAAAGAGCATTCACAAACATCTAATTAAATCACCTATACCACCTGAACTGGACTGGAGACCCTGGGGCACTGCTTATTCCTTCCTGTTTAGGTGCTATATCCTTTGTATGATTGCTGCTTCCCAGTTGCCTACTCCTTAGGCATGGCCTGCATGTTTTCTTTCTAGATGTGCAGTTTTGTGTTTGTTTTTTATAAGTCAGATTTGTTAGTTGAAGGGGCACAGGTTACCAAGCAAGATTAATTTATGATACACTTGTGTTTCCTTTCAGCTTTTGCCTTTGCAGGAAGGCCTGGTGAACTGCATGGAGCTTGTGGCCAGAGCTAAGCCCAGTGCCTGGGGAAATGTCAGCATAACCCAAGGGACACTTCTGATCATTCACTACTGAAGAACACCCAGTTTTAGAAGAAAATACAACACTCTGCCAAGAAGCCCCAGGCTGCCATGCTGGATCTAAGCACTCCTTCACCATGTCCATTCAAGTTGCCACTTGCAGTCCTGCCAGTCCCCACTAGGAACACATTTCCTGAATATTTGACAGTCCCTGGAGAATGCTATACAAGGATGGGTGAAACACACTGGTTCTCTCTCAACTTCATTTCCCCTGTACTGTCACACACCCCCATATACTGTGAGACCAGCTCATCTTTTTTGTAGTCTTGATGCAAAGTTTTGACCCAAGCACAGGATTGCTGTTCCAGCACTCAAGCCAAGGAACCATCCTTGTCAGGATGCCAAGATGGTTTCTCTCAACTGTTGCTTCAGTTCACATGGCTAGTAGTCTTGGTCCAAAAGCCAATCTTCCAGAGTGGGTGGTTCCATTCCTGTTCTGTGAATTAGTCAAGTCAAGCCGTGTGATCAAGGACTATATCTAGCCAGTGAGGAAGAAATCTTTTGGACATAGTACATGGAACTGAGCCCTGAAGCTCTTTTGTATTTGGCTTTAGTAAAAGAAGGGGTACATCTAGAGCCTGTTTCTGCCAGAGGAGAAAGGCATAATCTTGTGTTTTCTGAGCAGAGATTAGGGAGCTTGCCAGGCCACATTCCTGGTTGCATGTAGCTCAGAGCTGTCCAGATATAGTCACCCAACAGGAGCACAAGGGGCTGTAGCTCATCAATCCAAGATATGGTGCCAAAAGTCTTATGGCATTATGACTCTGGAAACAGACATATGTAAAAAGAGAACTTGCTATCCAGCTGGAGCCCAAGCAGCTGTGTGTAGCTGAGAATTATCAAGTATCATGGCTAGAGCAGGCAGAGCCACAGAGAAGGGCTGTGTCTGAAGACTAGCTGGTTCTGATCTCATCCTTGCACTGTTTGTGGAGTCTTGAGTCCTTGGAGTTCAAGGAACAGAACACTGTTTCTATATGGCCAAGATAGCTTCTCTTCTGCTGCTTGGAAAAACAGAGTGAATGCATAAGTTTAGAATTATGCAAGGTTTTGAGTTGGTTGTTTTTTAATGTTACTATCCTTTTATGCTATAGCAAAAGGCCATTAAATACAAGTACAAAGTCAGGCTCAGAATAAAAACCTAGCCCTACTAAAGTGACACTTGCCATCTTTTCCAGAGGATGCTTTCTGTACAATTTATCCCATTTTCCATTTGTTTGCTTAATTTACTGAAGCTGTTTATATATATATCTCTCTATCTTTGTGTCTGTGTGCATGCATGTGTGAATTGACCTAGGTATCTGATAGAAAATATAATACAAATATTGCCCTTTCGAATCCATAATTAAGTCACTGTTGCAACTGTAGTAAACTCTATTGAATCACTTTGTAAATATTAAATGAGTCAGTGATTAACTTCTGCTAAGTCTTGTGATTTACCTCAAACTGTGAATGAGCCTCTTGCTGCTACACACATAGAATCCTTTTAGACAAACTGTTTACCAAGTCTGGGAATAGGAGTGGATCCAGCCACACTTAAGCTCCATCAGGAGTTTAGAAAGCAAGGGGGTCTTCTCTGAACCTCAGGGCTCAACGGAAGGACCTCCCCTACCTTTTTACATCTCCGATTTCTGTACAAATTAGGAAAATCAATTCTAACTTGATTTTCCTTTTTATGTTTCTCCCTTACACTTCTGCATCTTCAGTCTCTGTATAAATCATTCTAGTTTGATTCTAGCTTAATTTTCCTTCGTACGTTTCATCCATGTATTAAGAGTGAACCTTGCCATTGAACTTTAAGTCACACTTTTATAAATTCTTATTAAATCACTTTTGCTAATATCTTTGATGGCAATTCTTTAAGCAGTCCAAACCACTCGTTTGCAACAGATGTACAGTTGCTATTATATAGGACTGGTGGAAAGTTTTGGCCTACAAACCACGTACTACAAACATTTTCTACAGAGAAAAGGATTAGAGTTTATCATTATCTCATCCAAAAGGGTAAAAACAGATTCCCATCAAGCCTATAGATTGTACTTGTAATGTTTGCTATTAACAATTCAATAATGTTCCATTAGGTAACACTTTGTGATAAGTACTTTTTCCTCCATTACTGCTCTGATTCAGAAATGCAAATCAGAATCAGCAGGAACAGACACAAAATAGGAACCAAACTAAAGTTTTCTTTTATTAAAGGCTTTTATATTTCTTTCACCATTCTTCCTCAGTATTAAGAGGTTTAGCACATGATTCTACAGCAGCCAGAAATCAAAATACAAATTTTTCAGTAGACACTGTCTCTTCTCAATTAATAATTTTAGACTGGGATTTGGGCATGTAATCTTGAAAAGTCTGAACTTTCTCAAAGTTATCTTAACACTTGCGTTCTGGACAGAGTTACATTCGTATGTTAACAAATTCATCTTCCACCCCCCACCATTTTTTGTATGGCTGCAGATGTTGTTTTCTTTATGATCTGGTCTCAGTAAATCCCTTGACAAGTTCTTTTGTAGCAGCCTCCAAAGGGGCATTTTGACTTTGCTGGACCCAGTTCCAACACCAGCCTTCTGCAGAGCAGAGGGCACTGCAGCCCCATCCTTACAGTAGTATACAACAGAGAATTGTGCATCACGTAGAGTGGGGATACCCATGTGAGCTCGCTGTGGACTTGTGTATCAGGCACTGGACAGCAAACTGCTGCAGGTCACCCATATATATCTTAAGTCCTCACTCCTCATTTCTGCATCAGTTACAAGCATCCAAAGGCAACTGTAGGTCATTCAAGTCTTCTTCCTTAACTGAATTTCTAAATTCCTCTTATGTACCCCATGGTATAAGCAAAACAGAATAGCACCAGATGAACAAGTATGCCCAAGTAAGCTTTGAAAAGGAAAACAGCACTACTGTTTTGACATGCTCATGATCTCTAAAATGCAAAAGATTAAAATAACATTCTAGAAGAGTCTCTGTTTTCACAAGATATCCTATTAGAGGAGACAGAGTCTTTCAGATGAATCCTCTAAATCTGCTGCTTCTTTTTAACTACACCACTGAAAGGCCAAAGATGAGAACCAACAATTCTGGGATCTGCATTGCACACAAAGGAATTGTTTGTGTACAGTCAAGGTTATTTTAAATAAACATTTGCAATGAGTTGAGACAGATGCTGATTGGTTTTCTCCCAGAAAACCTCTGTTGCCTTTAAAATTTGCCACACTGAGGAAAATAATAAGCTTGAAGAGACTTTGTATTGTCCTCCCTTACATTGTTGTAGGAATGCAAGGCTTCATGAGGACACCAGTCCTAATCTGGTTTTGAGCTACTGGCAAGCGGGATAGAAGATATTAGTGACTTCCAAATGTTGCATGCTCTTTGAAGGGCACTACAGCAGGGGTGAATATCAGACAGACTTTGAGGCTGCTAAGTCACATTCACAGCATCAGAAAGCAATGACTGTCTCTGTTGTAACTTTCCCACAGTGTGCTATTCTGTGCTGTGAATACTGCTTTCCTGGTCACTAAAAATGAATCTGGGGCATCTCTCACTTCTATCACTAGCAGACAGGCAATGCATTGAATACTAGCATAATTTGAATACATATTACATTGATTTCCTCCAAACTTGGTTTGGGTTGTAGAACATACTGAAATTTAAATGATAGTCTAGCTGAAAATATACAGCAAGTGCTATAAAATACCCATTTTAAAAAGCTAAGCAAAAAAACATGTGCATTCCTAATTACATGACAAACAGCTCCTAAATATCATAGCAAAAGAATATTTAAGGACTTTAAATATAACTGGTAGAGCTGAGCTTAATCAATCATTTCACTGTCAAAAGTTATTTTGTGAAGAGACTTTCTTTTTCTAAGATTTAGACTGTATTTTATCCTACTGGTCTTTAATTATCACAATTGTTTCCCTTCATAATTTCTAAGTCAGACCAATTGAGCATTATCTGCTTGGAGAACTTACTGCCTCCTTATTTAGGACACTTTCTGCCTGCGCTGCCATTCTACTCTATAGTCTGGGTCTGAATATTGCTTCTCTTGCCATTCAGTTTTGCTTTCTTCTGTGTTTGGGGGGGGGTGGGGTGAGGGGTGTGCCTCTTCCATACTTTAATCCCTTTATCATACCTGCCTTTGCTTATCAACAACACTGAAAACTCAAAGTATCCATTCAGTTCTCAGGCCATATCCAAGTTACCTTCCATATTTCTTTAATATAATTTCTTTCTTTCACCTCTTTCAGTTTACACAATCAAGTAATAAAGAATATTTTTCCAAATGATGAAAGGTAAGTTTTACCTCATCAGCTTTCAGCAAATGCTGCAACTACCACTGCATACAGACTTGTAGAGCTTGAAGCATGATGTCTGTTCATCCCAGGCCTCCTCTTCCTCCTGCCCATGGAGGCTGGGCCAGGGGGGTTGTGACTCTGCCAACACTCCTCATCTACATCAAGTTGGCAATCAAATTGCTTGAAACCACTGTGGGAGATGGTTTGGACTAACTCAGCTAACTCATTAGTTATCAAGTGTTAATTCCTGCAACCTCAGCTCTGGGAACAGGTACTCATCCAGCAAAGGATGAGTGACATGGAGCTCAAAGAGCACAGTACCTTAAATTGCTACAGCTACTTTTGCAGCAAGTCTGACCAGCTGCTACTGCTGAACTCTGCTATTATATCTGGAGTCATTCAGTTTGAATCCTTGCTCCGCTTACAGTAGCAGCATGAACTGAAGATGAACCAAGCAAGCTTTAGAGAGAATGAACTTCAAAACAACTGAAAGGCAGAACATCTGGGCTGTCTTCTGCTATGGCTGCCATCCTGGAATTCAGTTTCCTGTCACAGCAACTTGCTTTCAAGGCTAGAGGGAGTGACTGTTCATAGAGCATTTATTTTAGCCTTGCTTTTCTGTTTCCCATCCCAATACAACTATTATGGGCTCATGCTCCAGAAGACAGCTTGTAACACCATGGGAGGATGAAGCCAGCAATGATTAACTGGAACTCTGAAATGAAGATTTTGCCATAGGCCACATCAGGATGCAGCAAGAATAGGGCTTCCCCAGGAGGTGGACAAGCCAGAAGCCAAGGGTCACCCAGTGCAAGCTATACCCTCACCAGCAAGGCACAGTCCCACAGGATCTAAACAGGGTAGCCAGAGCTGGGTGCTGCTAACAGGGTCCATCAACAGTCCAGGATAAGGAGAGCAATAACCCAGGTCCAGCATCCATCCAGAGAGTCCAGCAAGGAGCAGAAGGACTATAATGTGCTTTAAGCCCATCCAGGAGATGGGATCTACCTCCAAGGGGGCCCATCTAGGAGACCAGCTGCCTACAGCATACATCCAAGGTCCATCCAGGAGGCCAGCACTCCTACAACATAGCTCAAGGAGGGACTAAACCCTCAAGCCTGAGCTTAAATGGGGCACCAGGACCCATGGGCAGCGTGTGTGAGTGGGAGTCCCAGGTGAGCCTGGTCAGGGCCATTAAGCCCTATTAGTGCACTCAGGGCCCTAACATTACATAGCTATGCTCAAGGTGTGGAAGTTACAGAGACTTTTCACTGCTGTAAACTCCTCCCTCAGCATAGACACATGCTCAAGCATCCTCTGCGCTAACTTTGGTTAGCAAAGACTGTGGGTTCAGTGTGGCTCCAGAGCTGTTAAAATAGTAGTGAGAAAGGATTGCTATGTCATGGTCAAATTCCCATAAATAGGGCTAGATCTGCAGACTCCCTCTATCCCATTTCTTCATACCATGTATAACGGGAATATACTGCTGCTATAATAGGACAGCCAAGGACTCCCCACCTCCAGCTGGGAGACCAGTGATGAGACTGGCTACAATCCAGTTCCCAGGCAGACTCTGCAAGCATAGCCAAGACTAGCATTTTGGGGGACTTGTTTGCTTTCTTGGGGAAGCAAGGAAGAAGAGGGCATAGGTTTCTCCACAGACAATTTTGATGAATTTTTATTTAAAAATAGGGAAAAGCAGAAGACAAAGAGAAGTGCGAAAAAAAATGGCCTCACAATAGCACATGCCACATATCAATATCAATTGATATGAAATTAGCTCTTTAGCATTGTAAACTTGTAGAGGAAATTTATATGTAGCCTATGCTCAAAAGGTGAATTATCTTTTAAAAATGCTTGAAACAAACTTGGTATGGATCTGAAATAAGCTTCTGGCAAGTACTTCTCAGGATATCATGGACATATTCCCAGCTAATATATTTTACAGATTTCCAAGTCTGTAACATTTCAGCAGATGTTAGCAGCTATGGGCTCACAGAGGATGTTATACTCACACGGAGAAGTCTGGAGCCTATGGTGTATTTTTCTCAACTGTATTTGTGTTCTGTCACTGTGCTCTCATACAGAAAATGTTTGAACCTCTTCCATTTTATAAAAATATTTTAATATTGATTGAGCAGAGAGCAGAAATCATGATGTCCATTATTGTTCAGTTTGCCTTCAAAAGGGAAGAAACCTCTGACCCAGGAGGTGTACAGTCTCAGTGCAGTGCACAGCAGCAATGATCCTATCTAGCTCAAGAAAATAGAAGAAATGAGAATGGATCTTCCTCTAGAGAGAGAAAAATACTAGGAGTGACAGACATCGCTCATCCTCTGTAAGCAAGAGACCTCTCATTCCCTGATATTTTCCTTAGCACTATCAAGACGATCACAGGGGTGTCCTGTTCAGCTGTCTTCTTCATGCAGTCTCACTTCCTATATCCTTCCTCCGACTGCTACATTGTGTCTGTACTCCAAAATATTTTATCAATAAAAATATACAGTCTTTTTTCTAACTACTCTCTGAAAGAGGCTTCCTCAATAGTTATCACAAGACAAGACAGCACAGGGGTGTCTCCAGGACTTAACTGTGACTCTCCTGGCTGTTAAACTCCTGAGTGTACTCCTGGCGTAAATTTTGGCACATGTTAATAAGTGCTGCCAGGCAAGTCCAGATCATGGTTTGGCAGCCAAAATGTCCTAGGGACATTTCCTGATTACTGGTACAAATGAAGCTGTGCAGCTTAAGCCCTCTGCTTTGACCACAGTTCTTCTGCAGTCTCCCAGCAGAATCTGAGCCCATCCTGCCCTCATGATCTCAGAACTCCACTCAGGCACCTCTGGACACAACCTGAACATCAGGCAGGGTAAACCGCACTGAAGAGGCTACCCCATCCTACCCAGGCTCTCCGAAGGTGGGTGAGACATGTTGGGAAACCACCTGGAGCCCCCAGGAGAGAGCCCTGTTGTGCAGAAGCAGAGCCAACAGTTACCTGTGGTGATAGGACCTGAGAGGATGAAGTTGTAGGTATAGACTTGAGACCACAATCATGACTCTGATATAGCTTGGCACATGTGTCCTTACAACATCCTGCTATAAAAAATGGGGCAACTTGACCCACCGTGCCTGTGCACCTTCTGTTGTCCCAAAGCACAGTGCCAGCATAGCCCCAGGGCTGTGCCCATGGGTCCACGATGGTGTTAAAGTCTGTCTGACATGAACAAAACATGAAAAATGGGAGCAATGGGCCCATTAGGAGCTTGAACATACTAAACCACATTGCAGCAGCTCTGGGCAGCATGTTGTCTTGCCACATGCTCAACAGATTGCCAAACTGACTGCAAGAGTTGCAAGGCCAGTTGCAAGGCCCTTCTTACCTGTCTGGGGGCATGATGACTTGGGATGTATGAGACTGACAGAAAGAGAGCATGGCAAAGTGTTACCTATCAGGCCAGTGTGTGGATGAGAAGCAAAGGCTCCTGGCAGGCCTTCCATACCTGAGTCTCCACATTTAACTTGCCATCAGAGGACAGCCATCCTGTTTTGGAGGACCCGGAGTCCACCAGAATGAGCACGGGCAATTCTGGGCTTCAGTAGCAGGGATCAAAGCTGGCCACGCTTAATTTACCTGTAGACTTGCAGCCCCTATCCATCATTTTGAGAGGTTCACTGTTGACTGCCTCTAGTAAATCCCATTAGCCAGCAGATAACAAAGCTGCTCCAAAGCTTACCAGGTTTGATCCTTAAGAGCCACCTTGACAAACCTCTGTCACAAACAGTGTACATACAGTTGATCCTGCCTAAGGAAGTGAAACAGGCTAGAGGACTCCCCGTGAGCCCTCTCAATCCTATGTCCTCTGGCAGAGTGGAACCACCATGTCACAGCAAGTGCACTGACAGGCCAGGATGGGAAGAGGAACTGGCACGTTTGGGAAAAAGGGATGCAGAGAACTGAGGGATGGATATCTAGAAGGTAGTGGAAAGAAGCATGTGGAATGGATGGGTCCTTTGTGGGATGGTAGGGTAGCATCTTACTAAGCAAATGTCCCACATATTCCTGGCAGAGAAAGCACTTTGAAAGGAGGCCCTTGTTTAAATTTTCTGTCTTCCAAATTCTTTGACTGTAACAACATATGTTCTGTTCCAGTGCATCATCATCACAGTTATCATTCAAATCTTTCTGTCTTCAACTTGTTTTATTCACCTGATGTAAGGTGAATAAGAAAGATGAGGAATATTTCCATACAATAGTGACTTCTGAATCTCCTTTTGTTTTGTCTAGTCCAGGTTCCCGCATTTATAAGGCAGTGTCTGCATCAACTATCTTCACTACAATGATATGGCCTATACTGATTCCTGTAAACATCAGAAAAATACATCTTCTGATTAGGACCGTTTATTTGAAAGCAGAGGCTGCTGCAGTCAGTATTACCTCCAGAGCTATAGAAACAATGAAAGGTAAATCATAGAATCATAGAAACATTTAGGTTGGAAAAGACCTTTAAGATCATTGAGTCCAACCATAAACCTAACCCTGCCAAGTCCACCACTAAACCATGTCCCTAAGCGCCACATCTATGCATCTTTTAAATACCTCCAGGGATGGTGACTCAACCACTTCCCTGGAGAGCCTGTTCCAATCTTGATAACTCTTTTGGTGAACTAATTTTTCCAAATATCCAATCTAAACCTCCCCTGGTGCAACTTGAGGCCATTTCCTCTCATCCTATTGCTTGTTAATTGGGAAAAGAGACTGACCCCCACCTTGCTACAACCTCCTTTCAGGTAGTTGTAGAGATTGATAAGGTCTCCCCTCAGCCTCCTTTTCTGCAGACTAAACAACCCTGGTTCCCTCAGCCACTCCTCATAAGACTTGTGCTCTAGACTCTTCACCAGCTTCGTTGTTCTTCTTTGGACATGCTCAGGTACCTCAATGTCTTTCTTGTAGTGAGGGGCCCAAAACCAAGCACAGTATTCGAGGTGCAGCCTCACCAGTGCTGAGTACAGGGGGACAATCACTTCCCTGCTCCTGCTGGCCACAGGATTTCTGGTACAAGCCAGGATTCTATCAGCCTTCTGGGCCACCTGGGCACACTGCTGGCTCATATTCAGCTAGCTGTCGACCAACACCCCCAAATGAAGCATTATAAATGAAGTATTATATCAAAATCCTGCACTTATGTATTTGCCAGTCATGCTACAGCATGCTGGCTGAGACCCCAGCCTCCTCCTATTTGTATCCACTGAAGCCAAGGGGGGGAGTTTGCTGCAGTGCCCGAGGAACAGCACTATGGATTGCATCTCATTAATCCAGTCCCCAATGCTTTGTTGTGCCCCAGAAAAGCCAGAGTTACAGCTGCATCCCCAGCCCAAAGACTTCTGGCATTCAAGTTCTCACGTTAGTTGATATGCAGGCAGTTAAGAGTATTTCAGGTCTCCATGTACATAATTTAAGGGCACAAGGATAAATTTAAGGCTGCTTCTTGAGGATCACTCTCTTAAGCCCATTGACAGAGTGAGTAAGTAGTTTCTGTTTAGGAAGAAGATTGCTTTTCAAAGAAAATAAACTGCTTCTACAGCTAGATTAAGACAATTTAAGTCTCTGAAGGGGAGCACAGATGAGGGAGAACAGCTAAATCTACTAGAGAGCTGATTTAATGATGCTGGTGAAATTGAGTGAGAGGATAAATAAGGGTAAGGAGAGAAAAGGAGAAGTCTGCATGACAGCAGAAAATTGACTGCATGCACTAAGGAGAAAATCACCTCTTGCTTAGCAGAAAAAGGCAACAAAATGCCACAACTATTCCTGCCAGTCTTTCCTGTGGAAGATCTCCTCTTGACCCCCAATCTAGCAACCAGCCTAAGACTGGGAGCATCACCACCACACCCAGGTTTAACAGTGAGAAGTTTCCACAGCGTAACTGGAATTACCGGTATGTTGTATGTTTTTCCAGCCATAGCTGCCAACCCCTTGCTTCAGAAGGGGGAAAACAAACAAAAACCCAGCCAACCCTAAGACATCCTGACATGGGGGTTAATGTCCATAGGACCAAAGCTAGAAGGAGGCACAACCTCCATTGCTAACTGGAACTAAGCAGATTGTTTAATGTTCTTGTCAGCACTCCCCATCTCTTTCTCCCACAGTGCTAAAAATTCCCAACTTTTTTTTCCAGAAGAAAATGTTAGCTCTCACCGTTCCCATCCAAAGCCGCAGATACTTTTCAGAACGGTTTAGCCCCATGGCAGGGAGGGATGGTTCGTTCATTTTATGGATTGGGAACCATCAGTGCCAACTGAGGCTGCAGCTGTAGAGCCCATCTTTGTCCCACAGCGTGGGGAAAGAGGCTGGTGAAGCCCTGGCAGCTCTGGTGTTCCCATTGCTGATCTTCTCATCTTCACCACCCTTCAGGTCTTCAGTGCTGCTAGGAGAGCGAGAGGGATTTAGTTCTAACTGGCTTCAGCATTGCTGCTAATGTCATTCCACCTTTGCTGAAACTTTATACCAGATTTGTGAAAAAAAAACCAATAAGGCAATTAAAAAAAATCAAATAAGATACTGTGGCAAATGAAATGAGGTCTTGTGCCAACCATGGCTTTGATTTTCCTTGTGTTTCCTCCTGATTTGCCTCAGAAATCATGTGTATGACGAATTGCATGGAAACTAATTTTTTTTTCATTTTTATACAAGATTTATTTAACTAAAAGAAGAGCAATATTCTGAAATATTCTGATTCAAGGTATATCAGGTATAATTCCTTCTTTTAGAGCATCATTTGTTTCCTTTACTGCAAAATTTTTATCTCCATATAGGCCTATGTATGAGGTGCTCCAAGTCCTCTGCAGTTGTTAAGCTCTAACAGTGATGATAGTATCAATCATAATATCACTGGTGTTGAGATCTACAAGCAGAAAAAAATTGTGGCTTGCATTCTAGCCTATTCCACATTATTTTGTTTACACAGAGGAAAAATAATTTGCCTATAATTGTTCTGATATTAGTTTCCTGTATTCCTTCCCTTGGATTATAACTGTCCAGTATCAGATGGGTAAGAATTTGCAACAACTTTTCCCCAAGATAAGGCAGGGCAGAAGGAACTACAGATATCAGGGGTGCATTCTTTCACACAATGTAGCCAGGAAAAAAAACCTGATATGCCTAAGAAATCACATTAATATTTAATATTTGCATCAATAGTTGTGCAATCAAATGCAAGGAAGAGAAAGCTGAGCAGGTCCAGTTGCAGAGGGCCTTTTTAGATATCAGTGAGAAATATTTGCTGAAGGATCAATTTTCTTCCTGCTTAAAATTGCAAGACTATATTTAAAATGGATGCAAATAGTCTGAAACCATAACATTTTCTCTTATTCTTTGCCAAACACTATATTAGAGCAAGCTTTAACTTGTACCAGCTGTGTACAGTCTGGGTACCCAGAGGTGGCCAGCCACAAACGGCTGGAAAATGGCAAACCCACACCATTCTTAAGCCCAAGTTAGGGACCTGGAAGGAAAGGCCTGGAGAAATTAGTTATTCCATGACACAAACTCGAGGCTTCCTATGGTTTTACAAATCTGAATTCCATCTGAGGGGGACTAACACAGACTGAATAACTGAACCTGTAGGAAATAGCTGAGTGTCTGATGATTGCACATTCAGGCCCTGAAGCAGGGCAGAAACCCAAACAAATTAAAGCTCGGAAGGAGCATGTCAGCCAGGCTGTGTTCAGATACAACAGGGAATGCTGGCTTCCTGCTCCCAGCAGAAAACCTGGACTTTTTTTGTAAAGTGTAAGTCTGTACCTTGATTTTCAAGGGACTGGAAAAGAATCAAGATGGCTTATGAATTTCACCACAAATTAGAACCAGGAAAGAGATCCTAAACTACACTGCAATCAATAACTACGTCTGGAGAAGAAAAAATATTCAGATAATTATACACTGGTGTGTTTTCTTTTCAGGTGAGTTCCATTTCAAAGGTAGCAATAAAAGTTTCTTAGGGGATGGGAAAACTGATGGTTTTGTGGTGGAAGCAGTACATTTTTGTCCTTTATTGACTATTTTGGGGTTGGTTGTTTTTTCTTTTTTTTTTCCCCCTTTTTATGTACATGTGTATGTCTTTTTTTGGAACATGGTGCCAGATTTCTTCTTTCCTGAGAGGCTACAGCTTCTTAAAGGCAACAGTGCTCCAGTTGCACTAGAGAGAACTTGGAGCTGCTCTCTGCTCAGGTAGGACAAAGCTCTTCAACTCTATTCCTCAAGCATGTAACAAATCCTATCCTTTTCCTTTCCAGTTCCTGCCTTTTTCTCTCAAAATCCTTTAGAGATACTACATGTTGTAGAGGAAGAAGTCATCTCTTGGTAATTCAGGAAATTGTCTTGCACTTTTTTTTATGTTTTCCTTTTAAGCTACAAATGTACAGAAGACTTTTGGGGGAGGCTCATGGTTACTATGTGATTAGAAGATACCTCATTCATGGGTGTCACCTTTCTGAAGGCAAAGTTATGAGTTTTAACTGGCTATTTTAATGGCTAACTGATCTTCTGAATGAATTGTTGATGGTATCTGTCATTTACTTATTACAATAGGCTTCTTTTGCAGATGGAGAATCATAGGCTTTGTAATTTAGAGACATCTATAAAGAAAGGTGCCAGAAATCATCTTCTATCTTGAAATGGTGCTGGAAACACCAAAGGGTTTTCCTTGCAACACCTGGGAATCACTTTGTATATATAGAATCTCACAAACTCTTTAAAAAAAAATTTAACAGTACTGATCTTCAGGTATGGAGGTGTGTACCTACAGACCTCAATATTAGATTTCCTGTTTGCAAAGAATTTATCTTTTGTAGGAATTTTTCTTCCAACTAGCACAACCTAACTTGCTTTAGATTATTAATGTATCAAATTTGTGTGTGATTATTATCAGTAACACAAATCAGAGGAGAAATAAATTTCTATGATATGCATACAAAGCCACACAAAACTCAGACTGATGCTGCGCTGATGCCCAACAGCTTTTAATTTAAAATACATGCTGCTTTTTTGTAGTAGCTTTTTTTACCCTTTCAATCATTCTCAATTAAGCTTTTATTATTCAGTTTATTCTCAGTAGAATGCGCAGAATTTTTTACATCTTTAAAATGCAAGGAGCTAATTTTCCAAGACTCAGATTTATGGCATTGCTTAAACTACCAAAGTAGGGAAAAAAAAAAGAAAGTGTTTTTCTACCAATGTTTATAGTCACTCTTTAGCTCACAGTTTTGTAAGGCTGAGTGGGAAGCTATTTGACAAAATCATCATATACTGTTTAATCTTAGTGATCACTGACATTGAAGCGTTTCCAATATGCAATATATATGGATCATCAGTTTTATTTATTTCATGTTATAAGTAGATGGTAATAAAGTCTAGCTACAATGTAAGCCATCGATCGATATTAAATGTGTCAAAGCAACACTGAAATGCAAAAAGCATCTCTTTAAAGCTCTAATAAAAAAAAAAAGTGTTTCCATGTTTTGCTTAGGCTTTCTTTTTTTCTTCATTTTCTTAATTATTGTTAATTTAGAATGTGTCAAAACATGAGAAAATACAGCTCATTTTTAAAAGTTACTATGTTTTACAAGCTGAATTTCCTTAAAGCCTTCTGCTAATAAATGTCTTGCTTATCCTGGGAAGATAACTGCAGTAATGACATTATGTGCATCTGTGAAGCTCTTCAGAAATTCCTCTTAAGAACTGCTTGGTGCCTTTGCTTTCTCAGTGTATTGCAGGTAACTACAAGGAGATGAAAGTACATATCCATAACCACAGATGTTTTTAATATTTGGGGAAAAATCTGCTAAATGTGTTTTAAGAGTGTTTCGGTAACTATATTTCTCTATAATGCCACAAACATCTGATGCAAAATCTACTTGTTCAAATTCTGCATCTTGCATTGCAATGGCATGGAGTTCTGTGCTGACATTATTTAGTGATCAAAGTTTCTGGTTCCAGAAGATTATTTTAAAAAATCTGAACCCAGCAAGTGCCATCTTAATGAAGATTGTGATTATGGTTCTCTTTATCCTTAAAAGTGTAATAATCCTTAAAGAATATATATAAAAATGTTTAAATTGAAATGTATACTTACAGTAAGCTTAATGCATAATGTTCTTTTTAATGATTTTCCAGACATTGTGACAGATACATGCTAGCTATCTATTTACAGAAAGTTTTGAGCTATTTAAATGGCAAAACTAATTTTGAACTTACTATACCACTTTTAATATTCTGATTTAAAATATTTGTTGAAAAGCTTTTAAACAAGAATTAAAGTGTAATTTAACCAGATTTTCTATTTCAGGGGAAACCTGCTGAGTTGTTTTAAAGTCTGTGAATAAGCACAGGTTCTTTTTACCTGGCTCCAATATACTTAATAGATTTTTTCCTTATTCATTCTTGCTTTCAATTTCCCAAATGCAAGATAAGTTTTACGTGATTAGCTTAGAGTTTCAAATGCCATAATTTCCTTTAATATATGAAATTGGTTTTGCACAGCACATTTTGACATTCCTCATGCTGAAGAAATGCAAGCTACAGTTAAAGTGTATGGTTTTTTTCTCAGCGTGACAGCTGAAGTTGTCTTACGCTCCTTCCACATTCCATATGCATAAAAGCAATCTGAGCCTTATGTGACTGTTGAAAGTACCTTGTAATTTTTGCTTGGATTTTGTTCTTTTTTTAAAATCTAGTCAAAGTTTGAAACAGTAAAGTGGCTCATGAAAGAAATAAAAATATGTGTGTATTTTGAATAATACATCTTGCAAAAAAGAATTTGCAGGTAAAATCGTACTTGCCTGATTAGCAATGCTGGCTTTTCTAGATTTTCCATGAAGCTGAAGAAACAAAACCCTTGCTGACACAGAAAGACATTTCAGCTGCTAGATCAAAAAGAAAAAACACTTTTAAAAAGTCTAGATTCATAAACTTCCAGGGACAGATTTTACTGATGTTGCAGACCTCAATCTTTGACATATAATTAAGTACTGACAGAAATGGAATTCTCACTTCCCTGTCAAAAACGGGAACTTTTAACGTATCTAATTCAGAAAGGATCTTAAATCAACATTGGTTTTTAATAATCTGAAAATTAAATCCTTACATGTTTACCATAGTCATCTCTGCTACACTCATGGTTTTCTATTTCGACCACCTATGTAGTGTAACAGCTTGTTATTGTATTTGGAAAGTTCTCAACCCATTTTTTAAGAGACTGAAAGCCATAACTCACTTAACTTCTCACTGAAATACAGAGAATCCTCCCCAGTGGGTTTGTGGTGTGAAGGACCTCTCAACAGTGTTTTCCATATGGGAGCACAGCTCTAGAACTCCAAGCAGTAAATTACAGTCCATGTCTTGCAAAAACCGACACATGTGCTTGACTTCACACACTCGAGATGGGATAATTGGCTTCAGTAATATGTTGCACAGCATTTAAACTAATATTTTTATTAATAATAACTCATTATAATATAATGTATATTATAATTTTTAATTATTTAAGAATATTTTAATTATTTCATTGTTTAAACAAGTAAAAACATATTTTCAGGATCTAAGCTTGTCTGCCTTACAACCAAAATTAATGCTTTCTAGTCTTTTTGTAGGCAGAAGCCCATCCCGACTCTCCCCTGCCTGCCTGCCTCCCCATCCCCACCCCATTAGTCAGGGCAAATGTTTGGCCTCAGGTTTGGGGTTTTGCCATTGTTTCAGAATAGCACTGAAGAAGTGAGCTTACTGTTTTGCTAGCACAGCCTAAGGAGTAAACCCTATTCAAATCAATGTTGGATGCTATTTTAGTACTATTTTATCCAAGAATCCATTACAGCATTAATTGAAAACAGGAGCAAGATTTTTTCAGATCTGCAAAATAAATTTGAAAAGTATGCCTACTGTGAAAATGAAAGACAAAAAGAGAAATGTATTAAGGGAAATAATTGTGAGATCTGGGATTCCGCAAACCCCATGGAAATTTATAACTGTGCTTCCATTTTAATATGACATGAAAACTTTCTAGTCTAAAGCTTCTGTGAAGGATCTAGAGGGAAATATTGTGGCAAGATTTTTCACAAATTATTCAAATTCACTGAAAATTATATTCTGTGGAGACAAAATTCACTGGCAGACTTGGCAAAAAGAAAGGAGATGGCAATGTCATAATATCACGCTGTTATGAAAAATGTTGCCTTTCAACACTTCCTTAATGAAATGCATTGACTCTTTCACACTGTGTGTACCTTAAACAAAAGTGCTGAAGAGTTTAGGCAGCAGCAAAGGATGCCTAGATGTATTCATTTATGTAAAATTTCTCTTGCAATTTGCCCTATCACATATTGATTCCCCCCCCCCCCCCCCTTTTTTCCCAGAGAAATGTAAAATCTGTGTTTCACATAATTCTAGGAAAGGGTTTGTGGTACAAACACATTGAAAAATTTTAGGTTTCTGGTTAGATATTAAATAGGAATTACAGATTTATCTTGAATGTCTACTCCAATATAATTTTCTCATAATTTTAAGTATGCATTCTTGCAGTAAGTATTTGTTGCAACCTGGTTACAAAGCTGTGCTAGTGGTGGTAACCGAAGGTACAGGGTCTGCCTGCGTCTGCTTTTGGGATGGGAAGACAACTCCTTCAGAGCCATCATGGGGCCCAACTCAAACCAGGTTTTGTCCACTAATAAAACTTCCAAGACTAATGATTTAGGGGTTTATTTTCAGTAAAATGGAGAACATGTGCTGGTGACTGATGGTATGACAAGAACATTATGCATAATGAAGAATAGGCAGCTGAGGGATATGGTTAAACATATCAGCACTGGTCCCCAACTTTGCTCTCAGCTCATTTTGAAGTAGATCTTGGGCACATTGACAGCTGTGGGTTTTGATGAGCCTCCAGATGGTCACATCAGGAGCTTTCTCCTTTTTAATTTTTTGCACATGACCTTTAGAGGTTGCCTATAATCTTCATGCACATTGTGGTCCTACTCCTCCCCAGTTTAGTCCAGCAGAGAAATTCAACCCACACCTTGAGTACCTTACATGCTTTTCTTTTCTACAAGGAATCCTCTCTACAGTAGTAAATGCTGACAGTTTATCTGCACTGAATAGCAAAGTCATATTAACGAATCTTGGCCCTTAGCTTAGCCCTGGTGCAGATTGGCATTTTTTACCTTAATTAAGTTGGTCCAGATTGACACTGTTATGAAACCAAGGATCAATCATGATCACTTCAATTATCTGCATCCAAGCCAGGGAAAAGGTCCCATTGTCTAGTTCATGAGTTCAGAACTGTTCATGAGTCCCTTTTCTGTTCTAAATAAATCCTGTGGTCTAAGCAAAGATTCAAAAACACTAACAGATTTTAGCTGGTGGTTGAGATCTATAGCTAGGTCTGCACTAATAGTGCTTGCTTTAACAATCCCGGTTACAGAAATGTGCCAAACAATACAATAAGAGTAGTGCAGTTGCAGTTTATTGTTAGAGCTTCTTTTTGCTGGAAATTTATATGTATTGCACCATTAGAAGGGCATATGGAGACACAAACACACACTCTCAACACACAGGAAGTTTTGCTAGTGTGTCCGTAACCTTGATTTTTTTTCTATTGGAGGAAATGCATGCAACCTCTGGCATGTAGCAGGCCAGTCACTGCAAAGAAGAGATCGGTCTGAATGGGCTGTGAGCTGCTAAGAAGCTGGTCTTCCTTCTACTAGCAGTGAAAAAGATTGTCCATATTGGATATAGTCTGAATGTTAAGAGTATAACATACAATGAGACGCATCCTTAGGCAACACAACAGAAATCACCCCTCATTTTTTGTTATTAGAACAAAACAAAAAAAGGGTCAATGTAACATGACAAGCTGTTTCACAGCTTGTGACAAACCACTTCTGAGCATTTTTTAAAACAAACCTTTCAATTAAAAAAAGCCACAGTAACTGATTTCCTAAGGATGGGAGTCCAGATTTCTGTCTTCCAACATATCATAAGAACAGATGTCACCTATCTGTCATGCATAGCGGGAGACACACTAGTACATAATGCACCACTTTTAGAGGTCATGAACAGCTGCTTATTGACTCAAATAGGCAGCAAAAGAGTAGAGAAGATGGAGCTCTGGATTTTGCCCTAAGCTGCGCATAGCAGCTGGTCAGACTGTCAGTTCTGAAGAGCCACTCTATTGCAGCAAGCTGTATGCGCAACTTACCTCAGGATTCCTGCAGAGCAAAATAAAGGAGGTATGATTATGGACCAAAAAAATCCCATCACAGTACTGTACTAAATAACTGAGTTATGGTAGTCTCAAATAGATAAAATATTTAGATAAGAGCCAATATAGCTTTTGCAGGGAGAAGCCTTGCCCCAGAAATCTAAAAATGTTAAAGCATTAACAGGCAGAGATAAAGATCTGCTGTTGATACACCACAGATTTTTTTTGTTAAATACATCTTTCAATGGTGCCTTTGTGAAGGCACCCAAAAAACCTAAGCTGTCATGGGACAAGAATTAAGTGCAATAGTGGACACTAGCTTTGTACCAACAGTTGCTTAAAGGGTAGGAAAGAATGGTTGCTTTTCAGAAAGGAAAGTGAGAAGTCCAAAGGGACTTACAGGATGCTCATAGTTGCCAAGTGGTATCTAGTCCTTTTCCAGGTTACTTAAGACAAAGTCTTTTGACACAGTTATTCAGAATAACCATGCATAAAGCATCAGGAGGACTTGCAACAAAGCTTGGTCAATAAAATTTCAACAATGCCAAGAAACAGATGTGGAAGGTGAAGCCTGAATCCTTGATGCATCCATGAGCACTTTCCAGAGTAATTATCAGAGTGCTCTTCCAAATACATTCTTAGCATTATTCTTAGCTATATCTTGGTGGCAGAGCATTTTCCATTTTACCTGTGCCCTGTTTAACAATGAGGTTCCAGAAGTCAGTCCTCCTCTTTTCTATAGTCCCTACACAATCTTTTTCAGCACTTCCTTTCCTGTAAGTGCTTTTGATGGAATGTTATAGCCTTCCCAGTGTTGCCTTTTGGGTAAGCACATTCACATCTTGTGTGCCAACACATTGGCAGACATAGCTGTAGGTAAAACTGGAAGATAGAACAGCGCAAATACTCAGGCTATTTGTAATCGAGATTATTCTGTTTAGATACAGGAATGTGTAGCACATTTTCCCTGACAAGCTCAAGTTCCCTGAAGTCATGGTTCTGCACCCAAGGCACAGCTAGAAATAAAATTTGCTCTAGTCTTTGAGCTGTGCCTGTTGCTGTGGTTGTAGCATCGTCTGGGTCTGTTGGAGACATCATGTTCCTGGGAATGGATAGCTGTCAGTCTGACGCTGCATTTCTGCACAGTTCTGCTTCAGTCTGGCTATGCTGACAGCACACGGGCAGGACACAACCTCTAGATACTTCTGAATGTCTTTAGAAATGTTCCAAAAAATCCCAACGTGGTCCAGACAACAATATATTGCAGGTTGGTTATTAAAAATCACCAACTTGATTGCAGAGCAGGGGGTGCTGAAAAAATGTCATGTACTATTGTTTTTGATGGAGAAAAATCTGTTAAGTGTAATAAATACTCCAAATTCTCTGTACTCAAGCAGCACTAACTAATGATTGCCTGTAAGTCAAGAGGAAAAGAGATTTGCAATATGATGCAGCTTCAAAATGTTAAACTCGATGGCTGTTAGTAGACACAACTCTGCTCGGCACCTCTATGTCCTCACAAAGATGACCAAGATTAACCTTTTCTGGCTAGGTCTTGGCACCAGTAGCAACACTCACTTTCTTCAGTGTCTTTTGCAGTTAGTTTAAATTGTTATGACTACAATGTCTTACCAAAAGCAGCCGTTTCTGTTATATGTGCACCACATTTTAATTTTGAGGACAAAAGGTGTTTTATAACCAACTATTTCCTTAATGATCTTGCTGTGCTAAAGTCTCTGTTGCTGCAGTGTTTGGTATGAAGCAATGTATCCAGTATTTGTTTTGACAGTAAACAGACTTCCGCTAACACAGTATTACCAATAGGAGTAGAACAGAGTTCTGCAGATCCATGGCACGTAATGGAGGTCACATCTACATACAGATATTCAGGCACAACCCCTGAGCTTGCTTCACTAAATACAACTTTTATCTGAATTCAGCAAATTAGTAAATATTTAAAGCAATACAATTTTATAGTCCCAAGCCATATAGAAGCTGTTGAGCCAATATCACCCTAATGCAGTCAAAATGCTAACAGCACAGGACTGAACCCACACCTTGTTTGAGTACATAGAGAGAGGTAGTTTAAAAGGTAACACCTGCAACTTCAGGTACTTATTGCTTGAGTACAGCAGTACCATATAGCTTAGTAGAATGCTCCGTTGTCCTACAATGGCTCCACTGAGTGTCTTTTGCCTAATATAGTTGGTGACACCAGAGGTATCTTCTAGCAGTGGGGTTGTTATCCCAGGGTATTAGGATTCATCAAGCTTGCACTCTGCTCTTAGCATGCTAGTAGTCTGCAGACATCACTTTAGCCTTTACATGTGTTCTGCTCCCTCAGAGCTCAAACAGAACAAGTTCACCTCCTACTCAAGCTCTTCACCACTGCCAGCTCATAGATAGGTTTCAAACCATTCTAAGCAAGCACAGGTTCACTAGTTATTGGCAGAGACACAGAAGGGGGCTTACATTTTGGGAGGTGATCGTCATTCATGGTGTGGCCAAGCAGGAATGCTGAATGCCATTCATCAGATTCATTCATGGATCCTTCCCTTTTTTTCAGATAATTTGAGTACCCTCAGCAGTCCAGTGCCAGCAGGGCAACTCCGGAGATGCACAAACACTCCAGACTACCGCTGCATAGCACTAGTTCAGGTACTTAATGGCACCTAGATGTGCTAGTATGAAGCACTGGACAGATTTGTCGAGATGTTCGCTTTACCTGGTGAAGCAAAGAAAGTTAGTATTTAGGATCTACACTTCAGTAGTGCTACCAGGACCATTAGTTTGTTTCAAGACTCAGTGTTATTTCAAACAGAGCTTTTGCTTTTTTCCTCTTATTAGTTCTTTTATAGATGTATAAGCCTTCACAGGCCAGTTGTCACCTGTCAGCTTCTTCATTCCCCTCTGTGACAGAGGACTGCTCCCTTGGGTAGTGACATCAACCTGCAGTCAGGACATCGTTCATAATTTTTCCAGGTAACTTGAAACACCTTCCAGCTCATACTGCTTCAAATAACAAAGTTGTTGATTTTCTCTCCTTTCTTGATGGAAAATGGTTTTGTTAATTCTTAAGAGGCAATGTAATTAAAGGAAAAAACCCATTAATTTGAAAGCTCAAATCCTGTCATTATTAGCACTTTCAAAATATTTCAGTTGAATAAACAGAGGATTACAAGACAAATATTTTGATGTAGTCATTGCCAGTTGTATCTACCTACAGACAGTGACTACATCAGATACTTGTACATCTGCTTTTCATTAAGAGGATATGAGATGTCTTCTGCTGTAGCAGACTCAAAGCTGAAGAAGTTGCAGTGCTTTGCACAGGGATCCATGCTCCCAACCATTCAAAACTCATTCCTTAGCAATTCAAACTCTAGGATGTGGTATGCTGGCTGCAGGGGCAGGAAGAACATTTTCTTTGTCCATTTCTCCCTCTTTCCTACCTCTTCCCAAAAATAAGATTAAATATATTAGAGGGTAAGGAATTGTGTTCTTTACTGCCATTACTGTGACCTGTCTATAGATTATCACTGTGGCCATTTCATTTATTTAAACTAAGCTATTCAAGTCTTGAACAAATGAGTCAGCGCACACCAGAATCTGGTTTGCATTAAATCCCATTCTTGCATCTCCGGAACTGTCAGGACTAAACACACTGGTTTTCCTCAGGAAATTACTTTAAAATCCATCATCTTATTAATACCTTATTATTTAAATTTTTTTGGTACTATCCTGGTGATGTCTTAGGGCAATTGCCCTGACGACACATGTCCCGAAATGGTGCTGAACTGGACAGCAGCCGGGGCTTTGCACGTCAGCCAGTGCCCGAGGGGGAAACTCTCTAGTGGGTGGTGGGACGTTTTTGTGGGAGATGGGTGTTGTCAGCACTGTCTACTCATGGGTGGGCAAGGAGGTCCCTACATGCAGCGCAGCTATCGCTGCCTGCCTGGCTGCAATGTCACTCTTCTGCGGGGAGTCTGAAGATTCGTCTTAGCTGAGATTGCTTAGAAGCTGCTCTCCTGGTTCAGGTAGCTCCAATCCTAATATTAACTGTCGTGGTTTAACCCCATCCAGCAACTAAGCATCACACAGCCGCTCACTCACTTCCCTCCACCCAGTGGGATGGGGGAGAGAATCGAAAAAAAATAAAACTTGTGGGTTGAGATAAGAACAGTTTAATAGAACAGTGTTATGGTGTTATGGGTTTGTGTGGCGTGGGTTTTTTGGTAGCAGGGGAGGGGGCCACAGGGGTGGCTCCTGTGAGAAGCTGCTAGAAGCTCCACTGGCTCTGAGTCAGACACGCCTCTGGCCCAGGCCAACCCCTTCAATGACAGTGATAAAGCCTCTGGGAGAACATATTTAAGAGCGGGAACCGACAGTGAATAGTGAGATTGGAATGTGAGAGGAACCCCTCTGCGGATACCGAGGCCAGTGAGGAAGGAGGGGGAGGAGGGGCGCCTGAGGAGGTGGATGTCCCTGCAGCCCGCGGTCAGACGGCAGGCTGTCCCCCCCAGCCCATGGAGGGGAGCGGGGGAGCGAAGGCCCCCAAAGGTGGCCGTGACTCCATGGGAAAACCCGCGCTGGAGCAGCCTGTGACTGAAGATCAGCCCACGGAAAGGACCCATGCCAGGGAAGTTTGTGAGGGACTGCAGCCCATGGAAAGGACTCACTTCGGAGAATTTCATGAAGGACTGTCTCTTGTGGGAGGGACCCCACACTGGAGCAGGGGACGAGTGAGGAGACCTCCCCCTGAGGAGGAAGGAGCGGCAGAGACAACGTGTGATGAACTGACCCCAATCCCCATTCCCCTGCACTACTGAGGGGGAGGAGGGAGACAGAAGTGGGAGTGGAGTTGAGCTGGGAAGGAGGGAGGGGTGGGAGGAAGGTGTTCTAAGGTTTGGGTTTACTTCCTAGTATCCTTGTTTTGTTTTGATTTGTAGTAAATTAAATTGATTTTGTTTCTTCCCCAAGTTGAGTCTGTCTTTTGCCCATGACCATAAGTGGTGAGTGATCCCTCCCAGTTCTTGTCTCGACCCACGAGCCTTTCTTTATATTTTCTCCTCATCCCACCATGGCTGGGGGAGCAGAGTGAACAAGTGATTGTGTGGTGCTTTGTTACCAGCTGGGCTGAAACCACGACAAACAGAAAAGAAGAAACTAATAATGATAATGATAACACTAATAAAATGACAACAGCAATAATAAAAGGATTGGAATATACAAATGATGCACAGTGCAATTGTTCACCACCCGCCAACTGACACCCCATTAGTCCTTGAGCAGCGACCCCCCACCCCCACCCCCGCCAGTTTATATAATAGATGTGACATCACATGGTATGTGCAGGAGGTAGAAATAAACGGATGCATGTAAAGTTGAAAGCAGACGACGCTTATTGCTAAAACACACACATATTTATAATCACATATTCTGCAAAGTCACTTTACACACGCACAAGCATAAAATGTGATTGGTTATATCAACTCTGTACACGCGCATAAACATAACACATAATTGGTTATACCAACTAAAACATGCGAAACTTGTCTCAGTCTAATTGGTCAAGATAAACTGCTGAATTGAGGTTCTTTGTGCCAAGTTCCCTTTATCGTGGAATGTGCACCTGTGTTCTTCTAATTGGCATCTTTCTTTTTTTGTCTTCTTGTTTATTCTGTTCAAGGTCTTCTAAAGGCATCTGGAATGCTCTTGTGACCGTTAGCTAAATATGTGTCCACAGGTATGGAATACCCTGTTGGCCACTTTGGGTCCGATGCCCTGGCTGTGTCCCCTCCCAACTTCTTGTGCCCCTCCAGCCTTCTTGCTGGCTGGGCATGAGAAGCTGAAAAATACTTGACTTTAGACTAAACATTACTTAGCAACAACTGAAAACATCAGCGTGCTATCAACATTCTTCTCATACTGAACCCAAAACATAGCACTGTACCAACTACTAGGAAGACAATTAACTCTACCCCAGCTGAAATCAGGACATTAACATATTTAGTAAACATTAGGACTTAAATATGGAAAGTGTGTCACTTTAGACTCAGCAAGTAAGATGAAGGAAAGCTTGTATAAAAGGAACATGAAGTTATATGACCAAGCATGAGCATAAAAAGAAATGCCAGAACAGACGTGATCAGGTATCACAGAGTCCAAAGCACATAAGATATGATTTAAAGTAATGACTTGTATAGCAATCTCCTAAGTTAGACTACTCTGCCTCTTGATTTTGCAGCTTTTAGGGGAGCATATTTTCAGGTCCTCTCAGTAACCACAATGTCCCTAACCTTGCACTTCAAGTATTTCAAAAGTATTGGTTCTCGCTAAAGGAAGAGTAAATAGCCCAAGATTCAATAAAACTGTTAAAGTCAGAAACACCTGTTTCACATCCTTCAGAATGGCTTTTGCTACTTTTAAGTTTGCAGTTAACAAGGTTCCAAAATACTCAAAAAGTAGAATCAATGCATAAATGAATCAGTTTCACAACCAATATTTCAAAATTAAATTAGACTGAAAGCAGTTGAAATAAATAACACTGGGTCTAAGGTCTCTGACGTAAATAACAGGTGATTAGAAACAGCCAAATAGGACAGAGAACGTAGTGACTAAAACCAAGGCTCTGTTCTGCACCTCTCCACCATTAAAAATGATCTATTTTCATTCAGCAGATTTTTCTTAAACAAAGATCTGTTATTTAAATAAAGTAGGTTGACAGCCTGTTCAGCATATTTGGGAAATAAACTCTTCCTAAATGTGTACCTTTTTTCTTCAACATGTAATACTAATTCTATTAAACACATACATTAAGGAAGTATATACTTACCCAGAAAATTTATTCCAGAAGCCTTCTCTTTCTTTTGTAGCAAGTTGGTCATCATCTCATTTCCTCAATGAATTTCTTTCTCTTTCTGAAGGTACAAAGAAAATACATCTAAAAGCAGCACATGCTTCTACACAGTAGAATTGAAATGTCTAAATTAGCACTAATCAAATATTACAACTTGAAAGATCCAGTTGGTTCCACTTACCCATACTGTAAAGACTCAGAAGATATAGGTGCAAGGAGCTGCTAAGTTCCTTTTGTTAAAACAAGAAGAGGAAGAAATTGTGGTGCCCACGATTCCTGCAAGAACCTTCAGGCTACTAGACAACTCATCTAGTGAGAGATTTGTGATTTCATCACAGAGGCAGTTACTTTTCAGTTGAGGTGAGTAGCTTCTATCTCTAAACATCACGAAAATTCTCAAGTTCTTAAAAATATTCTGATAGGCACAATTTGTATGCAGTATTAATTTTTTTTTTTTTGTCCAAACCCAATGAGAATGGAATTCTTTTTTCTTTTTTTTTTTTAATAGAAGCTGGGCCCCCACTAGTATCCTATTTGTAGTTAAAATGGACTATTCTGTTCTGTCACTCGCATATAGAGTTCTGATCAGCTGCCTGTGCAATCAGTCAGGGAGACTGTTACTGAAAATGCTTATACACATCTAAATCAATAAAGTTTTTACCATTGCCTTTCTGACTGCTAGCCCTGGAGGCACTGGAGAGATTATAGGGAGGCATTAAAGTTCACTACATTTCTCTGTATTCCTCATTGCCCAAGGCAAAAAGAGAAAGAAATTAGAATATTTCCCTGAGCTATTAAAACAAACAACAACAAAAAAACAACCAAAACAAACCAAACAAACAAACAAAAAAAAACACCAAAAAAAAACCCCCAACACTGCAAAGATGAAAAAAAAATGGAAGTGGTTGAAATAAGAACAAATATCTAAAATTACAGCAGTATTCCACATTTCTATCCTTATTCCAGATGATTTCTTTGGTCCTGCTTACTTTCAGCTGAAGCCCAGCAGTAAGTGCATACCCTGGTACCTGTTGTATTCTGAGTGTTTGAGCTGAAGACCTCCTAGAAACTGATGGATTCACTCAGTTTTGTACTGGCACGTAGGGGACTGTGCCATGCAGAGTTTTCATTTCTTTTAATTTGAAATTACCCAGCAGAAAGACTGCACAGCTGCCAATTGTAGCCATTCTTTAGATATATTGATTTTTTTTTTTTACTATCTGTGTTCAAACTGCAGCATTGTTGCACTGTCATCCAGCACAACAACCACACATCTTGAAAACAAAAACTCATAATCCCACTGGGTTCCAAGATAAAATGAATAAAAATTATTTGTTTTCTATCTTTCTCCTCAGCCCTTTCTATCACATGTAACTAGATTGAAGCCAACATTCTCTTCCACCAAAGCATTCAAGAGGGGACTGAATTGTTAACTGACTTAACTTTAAACATGCAAACTGCTTTGTTTTCTAGAGGAAAACCAAAACATTCAGGCAACTTGAGATTCATACTAAGTAGTTACATTTTTTTTTACAGAGTTTCTGTTCATGGGACTCATAGTTCAAACCTGTAACTGCATGGAAACTAGTTGCCACATAAAGCTCAGTTCACCACTCTCTGTCTCCTTTTCCCCATTTGTAATGGTGCTGACTTCTCTTTGTAAAGCATTTTGCAATATAGTGACAAAAGATTATATATGTAAGAGATTATTATTAAAGCAGTAGGGCCAGTGTAATACAGCCAGTGTTCAGAGAAGAATGCAGCATGGTACCAAAATAGTGATTAAGAAACTAGAACCATACAAAACCAACAGTGAGATACTAAATAGGTTTAAAATGACCAATAATGAAAATAGAATCAAATGCAGTTAGAAATGGAGAATTGTAAGACTGGCCATATTTGTTAGGAGGTTTTGTTTTGTTTTTAAATGAGTAAACTGAGAGGCTATAAATCATGATAGATGGAGAGGGACAGAGGACAAAAAATTGATACAGGACAAGATGGATCTTAGAAAGATCCATCCAAGATGGTCTTAGAAAGCTGAGCCCAAACATACAGCATGATCAGCAGTACAGCAAAACGTGAAGGAATGCAGTTAAGAGCAAAGGATGTGGGCTATCCTTATAAAATGCAGAGTCCTGTTTTGGGAAAGAAACTTCAGAAGGGACTTCAATGAGAGGAAAGAAGAGGAGACAGCAGAGTCTCAGCAGCTAATCAGCTTACCATGAGCTCCCCACATGTTCCTGTGATCAAGAAGGTTGCATGTACATCCAGGAGGACTGTGAGTAGGAAGAGAAAGTTCTGCCTACGGCAACATGGCAGCTCAGCTTGCTCTCAAGAGGGGGAAAGTGTTGTAAACCACTTTCCATCCTTATAGAAAAGTATCTTACCTTCTTAAAATCTGAGTCTGGCGTTTTGAGATACGGTCCTTCAGAAATACTGGACCAGCATTCAGTCTGTAGTTGTGGTGTTCCTCAGAGTGGATGTAATGTAGAATAGAAAACAACGAGCAGTCTGGAGTAAGAGCATCACTCAATCATGTTTTGCTCATGTAAAAGTTCAGCAGGCAAATAAACAAGGACATTTTTGACTCTCATGGGCAACAATTTCAACTGCTTGCGAACTTGAATACTGTGGTTGGTTTTGGGCCCCTCACTACAAGAAAGACATTGAGGTACCTGAGCATGTCCAAAGAAGAACAATGAAGCTGATGAAGGGTCCAGAGAACAAGTCTTATGGCTGAGGGAACCGGGGTTGTTTAGCCTGGAGAAAAGGAGGCTGAGGGGAGACCTTATTACTCTCTACAACTACCTGAAAGGAGGTTGTAGTGAGGTGGGGGTCAGTCTCTTTTCCCAATTAACAAGCAATAGGATGAGAGGAAATGGCCTCAAATTGTGCCAGGGGAGGTTTAGATTGGATATTAAGGAAAATTAATTCACTGAAAGGGTTATCAAGCATTGGAACAGGCTCTCCAGGGAAGTGGTTGAGTCACCATCCCTGGAGGTATTTAAAAGATGCATAGATGTGGCGCTTAGGGACATGGTTTAGTGGTGGACTTGGCAGTGTTAGGTTTACAGTTGTACTCAGTGATCTTCAGGGCCTTTTCCAACCTAAATGATTCTATGATTTTAAAACAAATGAAAATAACGTGGAAAGATTACATAAAACAAAACACAGAAATAAGCATAAGAATACATATAGTCCTTCTGAGAACTTAGGGACAGATTGAAATAGTTAGCAGAGCTTTTAACAAAAGTGTTGACAGAAATAAGGAAAATTTATATAAGGGGCATTTTTATTTAATTACAATTGTTTCCAGGGAACAAGCAACAGCAAAACTCGCTTGGATTTAAGAAATTAGACGTTTACGTGAATAACAGTCACATACACAGCTCTACCAATAGCCTATTCAATTTCAGAGTAATGATAATTTATCACCTTGTGGTATTGCTTCAAGATGAGCTCAAATACAGCAAGACCAGATGATATAGCATAGGTGGAAGTTCTTAGTGGAGCTGCAACAGCTATGGATTATAATGCAGCTCAATAGCAGCAGATACATGGAGCAATGCAGTCAACACTTGAGAAGCCAGCATCCACAATACGCACTTTGCAGAGGTTTTACTTTAGTCCTGCTCTAATCTAGTGCCATGACCTGAATGGCAGTTACAGGTTGGAGCGTGAGTGCATTAGGTGGACGCCTGGAGTGCATCTTTGGGTGCAATTTTACTTGGAACGAACCCAGTGGCTGCAACACAAACCCAAGGGTGAGAAATTGGGTCTATTGGGAGATCTTCAAAAGTGTACTGTTGGTCTGAACTAAGACACTAATGTAGGTGCACGCTTTACTTCGCACCTACACAAAGCATGTAGAAGCAGTTTCTGGCACAATTGCCTTGTCTTCACTACATCCAGACTCTTCCATGCAGTTTTGATAGATACTATGTTTCTTAATGTTTCTCTCAGTAAAAAATTACTTGCAAGTTGCTATTTGTTATTACAGAGAACTTTGATTAGCTATAGTCTACCTGGATTGCTCATCGGTAACCATGAGGGGACTGTATGCAGACTGCATCCCAGCTAACACTGTTTCTTACTCAACTTCCAAAAGAGAAAAAAAATCCTTAAGAAGCAAAATCAATATCTTTTGGTCCAAAAATAATTTAAAAAGACAGATATCCACCACTTCACTTAAGTGACTTCTTGTTTTCTCACACACTACCATCAATGCAAAATAGAACAATTGGACCCCAGCATGATTTTAAGATGGCACATGTGATTCTGTAATCAGAAGTAAAGTTTTACACAACTGTCAAATAATTGCATGTCTATTTGGTAGCACTTATGTACCTAACTACCTAACTGTTTCCAGGAGAAAGTTACCCTGGCAGCACCGCTCCTTTAAAATGGTTTCCAGGTGCAAACTTCCAGGCAGCCTTGAAGTCCATTTGAGAAGATAGGCTTATGGTTAGCCTGTTACACCATAATAGCTGGGGTCACGTTCTCTGATACTTGCATCATCCAGCCACTGGAACAAATCTGGGACCATCACGTGGGTAGCCCAGTTACAGTGCCACAAGAAGAGGGAGGGAAAGAACCAGGGCAGCAAACCACGCATATGGTTTAGCTCACATGCTTTCCTTGAATAGCATCTCTTCCTGCCATGGCTGCAGACAGAGTACAGGGTTAGGCAGACAGCCAGTCTGCCCTGTTAAGTATTTCTTGGTTTCTTATGTTCATCACAAAACTTAATGTCTTGGATGGTGCAAAGGATAGGGCTCCATGGGAAGGGCTGGCTTGCTGGGACTCAGGTCTTCTAGTACCAAGGTCTGAAGTTAATCCTCTGCCTTTTTTTCTTTCTCTTTTTAAGCAAGGTAAGTTTCAAGTTTTTGTTTATGTATATGAGTACATGCTTTAAAGAGTCTGTTTATGGAGATTACAAGTGGGGTGATGTATGGACAAGCTACTAACTTAGATAGACCTGTCCTAAGGATTAGGTAGAGGGATACCATGAAAAAACATATTCAGGTTTTTCAGTGGACAGCCAGGGGAAAAACAAGAAAATGACTGAGAAGAGATGGTTAGACCATGACTTCTTCCCTCTGCTTACTGTGAGAGTAAAAGTGTCTGACCTTGACTGACACTATTGAACCCTGCCCTGGGGAGTGACATGCAGACATGACAAAAAGGTAGGTTAATTACAGGTTAATTACAAAAACTTAAGTGGCATTAGAAGAGTAAAGAAACTAAAAGCAAACTGAAGAATAAAGAGGTCAACACTTTGGTGTCCCTTGTTGTCTGAAGGTGCATCAGAGCTGCAGAGACTGACAAAGAAATGCCATTAATCAGGAATTCCCACCTCAGCTCTGTTTCTTTGAAGAGAATCTCAAAAGATGTGTGCAAGGAGCCGGAGGAAGAAATGAGACCAATCTCTTCTCCTGAAGCAGCAGCTCTGAGATTATTTTCCTTTCTTTTGTTCAAAATGGACTTTTTTCCTCTTTTCCCAGTATTTATTCACAACTTCCTTTTCTTACTGTTAACCGCATAAGAAAGCAGTTGAAATTGTATATTTCCCCCTTGCTTGTTCTCTGAGTTTCAATATCTGTCACTCCCTGTTTAAAAGAGGACAGATTTCATTGCCTGATCTTTAGGCCAAAACAACACAATTAAATAATAAGGTCTTGTCGGAAATCAAGCTTATGGAGTGTGGGACCTGACAAGCTGTATCACAAGAAATAGTTATTCAAATCGGAATTTCAAAGTCCAAACCATCTTCTTCCTTACCAGCTTTTGTTAGCTTAAAGATGTTAGTCACAATGATTAATTTGAAATAACTCTGAGCTGCTGTTGACACCTGTTCATCTGTTAAGAATAGAGTATCGCACCACTTCACACTGAGAAGTTGTTTTCTACACAGAGAGAAGGATGTATTCTAGCAAAAAGACATTTTCCCTGTGGTACACCTTGAAGCCTCAGTGGCTGTGCATGAGGTCATGCTGGAGCACCTCAAAGCATGCCCACAACAAAGTAAGCCCACAACAGAGGAGGAGCCCCTTGTTGCTAGCCAGGCTAGGAGCAAGGGGAGGAGTTTGTTGCAATGTTAAAGCCTATAACCTGATCCAAAGGGACCAGGGGTGGAGATTGTAATGGAAATACCTTTAAACTGTTGTAACCCGGGACTTGAGTTGCATGTTATAGGAATTACTATAGCAGGAACCACCCTAACCAGTGGAGGACAAGCCTTACAAGAAGCAGTGCAAGTGCAGCGGTGACCTGGCCTGACTGGCTTTGGTGCCAAATAACTCCACGCAACACACCACCGCTCCTGTCCTGAGTGATCGCCATAACAGATGGAGCCTAAAGTCATGGACTAAATGAACTCAGTGGACATTTTGTGGACTTTTGTGGACATTTTACAGACTTTTTACAGGGGTGGTCCATAGACTAGGAGAATCTTATCTGTGTATTCTATCAAAGGATGGGAAGGGGGGTGGTGGGTAATGAGAATGTGTTGGGTAGTGTGGGACCTGAGCATGATGTAAATGGTATGGAATAAGGGGTGGATAAGGTGCTGGTTTTGGCTGGGGGAGAGTTGATTTTCTTCACAGTAGCTGGTATGGGGCTATGGTTTGGATTTGTGCTGGAAACAGTGTTGATAACACAGGGATGTTTTCATTACTTCTAAGCAGTGTTTACACAAGAGTCAAGGACTTTTCTGCCTCTCACCCCACCCCACCAGCAATTAGGCTGGGGGGGGGCACAAGAAGTTGGGAGGGGACACAGCCAGTACAGCTGACCCCAACTGACCCAAGGCATATTCCAGACCATAGGACATCATGCTCAGCATATAAAGCTGGGGGAAGAAGAAGGAATGGGGGGACGTTTGGAGTGATGGCGTTTGTTTGCCCAAGCCACTGTTAGGCGGGATGGAGCCCTGCTTTCCTGGAGATGGCTGAACACCTGCCTGCCCATGGGAAGTGGTGAACGAATTCCTTGTTTTGCTTTGCTTGTGTGTGCAGCTTTTGCTTTACCTATTAAACTGTCTTTATCTCAACCCAGGAGTTTTCTCACTTTTACTCTTCCAATTCTCTCCCCCATCCCACTGTGGGGAGTGAGCGAGTGGCTGTGTGGGGCTGAGCTGCCGGCTGGGGTTAAATCATGACACCCTGAAAGCCTCATTTTGGAGAAGGAGCAAAAAAACCCACAAAACCAACAACAACAAAACAACAGACAAGAATTTAGGGTCACTATTCCAAAAAGAGCACTACTCCAAAAAAAGCCAAGGCAAGAAGTCATCAAAAAAGCAGGCAAGTCATAAAAACCTGTTACTGTTTTGGAGAGAGTTCACTGTAATTCATATATTTCTGCAAAACATTCTGATTTTATCAAGGTAGCATTTTCTGATCTATGCATAATTGACACAATCTTTTTTTTTTCTTTAGTTTCAGTGAATCTGAAAAGCCAAGTTCTTGGAAACTCTATGCTTCAAAATTCTTCATTACCAAAAGCATAGAATACATCTATTTAAGATATTACTGCATGATATAATAATTCCATTCTTGCTCTTTTTAGAACAAAATTAGAAAATAATAGAAGAATATAAAATTATATCAGAAGACAAAAAGATGTGCTGGTAAACACATAAAAGTGTCTTAAGATTGGGAGTGGAAAGTAATAACAATTACAGATTTTTTTTCTGCAAGGCCGGGGAGTCATAAACACTGGGTCAGCTGACAGAAAAAGTAGCAGAAGATTTATAAGGACCCAAAAGACATTTTTAATTTGGGTTACTTTGAAATAATGGTCCTCAAGTAATATCATCATATTGCTAAGGTAGTAGCCAAAAAGAGCTATTTAAGTGCCTGGAATAAGCCAGCAAAGTGATTTTTTTGACAAGGTAGCAGTAACAGCCACAGTAACAGCCGCGACATTGGCTTTCCTACAGGTTGTCTTTTTAGGAAACACTCCAAATCCTTGTGTGATATGTGCATTAAAGACAATACCTATTTCTCTTTAAATTTGGCAAACACATGATTATAAAATAACCTGATCTGGATAGTACTTTTTAGAAATTTGCCTTGCAATGACAAAATTCTGCTCAGGCTGCCTGTTTGGATAAGAGTGAGTACTATCACCATCCTTTCCCTCTTCTATTCCTGCCCCAGCAAGTTAATGAAGAGGCTTTTTTTTCTTCCTTTGCGTTTCCTAGAGTACTTAAATTGAAACATTTATGAACATTAGGGCCAAGCCAAATGGAACATTTTATTACCAGTGACAGAGCATATTCCATATTTTCTATTTTCACAAGGAAAAGCTAAACTTTGTGCATTTCTCCCCCACTGCCCCTGTTTTTTCAGTTAAATAAATAAAATTTAAAAATTATAATCATCTACCTTCCTAGCTAGAAGGGAAGTAAAAGAAATAAGAGCTACCTCACAGTTATACAAATCTTTCACTTGCAATTGCTTTGTGAGCCTTTAACTTCTCACAGACTTTAACTGCACAGACCTAGTGAAGGTCACAATCATCATTGATTAACATTGATGCAGATGTACTGGGGAGAAGTCTGGCACATCGTATTATGACAAACGGAATATTACACTTACAGAGTTTACAGTCCTAAAATATGCTTGCTGAAGTACTATCAGCATTGCAAGTTTGTGTGGGGGTCCTGGGATTTCTAGCAGCAGCTTCAATGTGGCATTCCACCTCTGCAGCATTTTGTCCTGGTTTCGGCTGGGATAGAGTTGATTTTCTTTCTAGTAGCTAGTATAGTTTTATGTTTTGTGTTCAGTATGAGAAGAATGTTGATAACACACTGATGTTTTCAGGTTTTGCTAAACAGTGTTTATACTAAGTCAAGGATTTTTCAGCTTCTCATGCCCAGCCAGCAAGAAGGCTGGAGGGGCACAAGAAGTTGGGAAGGGACACAGCCAGGACAGCTGACCCAAACTGGCCAATGGGGTATTCCATACCATGTGATGTCATGCCCAGTATATAAACTGGGGGGAGCTGACCTGGGAGGGATTGCTGCTCAGGAACTAACTGGGCATTGATCAGCGAGTGGTGAGCAATTGCATTGTGCATCACTTGTTTTGATATTCTAATCCTTGTATTATTATTATTATTATTGTCATTTTATTATTATCATTATCATTATTACTTTATTCCTTTCCGTTCTATTAAACTGTTCTTATCTCAACCCATGAGTTTTACTTTTCCTTCCTGATCCTGTCCCCGATCCCACTGGGTGGGGGGAAGTGACTGAGTGGCTGCATGGTGCTTAGTTGCTGGCTGGGGTTAGACCACAACACATTTGAAAGAGAGTTAAACACCACCACTTTAAAAAACAACATCTTGCAGTAATACATCTCAGCCTGTAGTAGATCCAGATCACATATATCCACTTCAGAAGCTCAGTTCCAGAGCAACCCACCACAGTCCAGGTCTTCATGCCTGCCCTGCCTGCATTTTCAAATCAAATCAAATCAAATAAAATCATATCATTAAGTTTGGAAAAGACCTCTAAGATCATCAAGTCCAACCATCAACCCAACACCACCATGCCCACTAAACCATGTCCTGAAGTGCTACATCTATGCATTTTTTGAACACCGCCAGGAATGGTGACTCAACCACTTCCCTGGGCAGCCTGTTAGCCTGTTCCAATGCCTGACAACCCTTTCAGTAAAGAAATTTTTTCTAATATCCAATCTAAACCTCCCCTGGTGCAACTTCAGGCCATTTCCTCTTGTCCTATTGCTTTTTACCTGGGAAAAGAGACTGAACCCCACCTTGCTACAACCTACTTTCAGGTAGTTATAGAGAGCAATAAGGTCTCCCCTCAGCCTCCTTTTCTCCAGGATGAACAACCCCAGTTCCCTCAGCCACTCCTCATAAGGCTTGTGCTCCAGGCCCCTCATCAGCTTTGTTGCCCTTCTCTGGACATGCTCCAGCAACTCAATGTCTTTGTTGTAGTGAGGGGCCCAAAACTGAACACAGGACTTGAGGTGCGGCCTCACCAGTGCTGAGCACAGGGGAACAATCACTTCCCTGCTCCTGCTGGCCACACCATTTCTGATACAGGCCAGGATGCCATTGGCCTGCTTGGCCACCTGGGCACACTGCTGGCTCATATTCAGCCGGCTGTCAACCAGCACCCCCAGGTCTTTTTCTGCCTGGCAGCTTTCCAGCCACTCTTCCCCAAGCCTGTAGCACTGCATGGGATTGTTGTGATCCAAGTGTAGGACCTGGCACTTGGCCTTGTTGAACTTCATACGACTAGCCTCAGCCCATTGATCTCCAGCCTGTCCAGATCCCTCTGTAGAGCCTTCCTACCCTTGAGCAGATCAACCCTCCTTCCTAACTTGGTGTCGTCGGCAAACTTACTGAGGATGCACTCGATCCCCTCATCCAGATCATTGATAAAGATATTAAAGAGAACTGGCCCCAAAACTGAGCCCTGGGGAACACCACTTGTGACTGGCTGCCAACTGGATTTAACTCCATTCACCACAACTCTCCAGCCAGTTTTTTACCCAGTGAAGAGTACACCTGTCTAAGCCATGAGCCACCAGCTTCTCAAGGAGTATGCTGTGAGAGACAGTGTCGAAGGCCTTACTAAAGTCCAGGTAGACAACATCCACAACCTTTCCCTCATCCGCTAGGCAGGTCACCTAGTCATAGAAGGAGACCAGGTTGGTCAAGCAGGACCTGCCTTTCATGAACCCATGCTGACTGGGCCTGATCCCTTGGTTGTCCTGCACATGATGTGTGAGCACACTCAAGATGAACCGCTCCGTAATCTTCCCTGGTACCAAGGTCAGGCTGACAGGCCTGTAGTTCCGCAAATCCTCCCTCCAATCCTTCTTGTAAATGGGTGTATTGGGTCTGGCTGAGATGGAGTTAATACTCCCCATAGCAGCCCTCATAGCACTGTGCTCTGCATCAGTAGCTAGAAAGGTGTTGATAGCACACCAGTGTTTTGGCTACTGCTGAGCAGTGCTGGCACAGCATCAAGGCTGTCTCTCTTTTGCCCCCCCTCAATGGCAGGCTGGGGCAGGGCAAGATCTTGGGAGGGGACATAACCAGGACAGCTGACCTAAACCAACCAAACAGATATTCCATACCATATGACATCAGCTCAGCTATAAAAGCTAAGTTAAGGGAGACGGAAGGGGGGCATTTTGTCTTCCGGAGCAACCACTACGCGTACTGAAGCCCTGCTTCCCGAGAAGCGGCTAGACATCGCCTGCTGATGGGAAGTAGAGAATAACATCATTTGTTTTTTCTTTGCTTTCGCGCGCACAACCTTTGCTATCACTTTATTAAACTGTCCTTATCTTGACCCACGAGCCTTTTGTTACATTTTCTCCCCCCCGTCCAGCTGAGGAGGGGAAGTGATAGAGCAGCTTTGGTGGGCACCTGGCATCCAGCCAGGGTCAACCCACCACAATGGGCATCACATTGGCAAGCCTCCAGTCATCTGGGACCTCCCCAGTTGACCAGGACTGCTGATAAATGATGGAGAGTGGCTTGGCAAGCTCCTCCACCAGCTCCCTCAATATTCTTGGATGGATCCCATCTGGTCCCATAGCCTTGTGAGTGTCCAGGTGGTTAATGACCATTAACTGCTTCCTCCTGGATTATGGGGGGTATATTCTGCTCTCGGTCGCTGTCTTCCAGCTCAGGGGCCTGAGTACCCTAAGGATAACTGGTGTCACTATTAAAGGCTGAGGCAAAGAAGGCATTAAGTACCTCAGCCTTTTCCTCATCTTTGGTGGCAATGTTCCCCTCTGCATCCAACAAAGGATGGATATTCTCCTTGGCTCTCTTTTTGTTGTTAACGTAGTTGTAAAAATATTTTTTGTTATCTCTTATGACAGTGGCCAGATTGAGTTCTAGCTGAGCTTTTGCCTTTCTAATTTTCTCTCTGCATGACCTAACAAGATCCCTGTACTCTTCCTGAGTTGCCTACCCTTTCTTCCAAAGATGGTAAACTCTCCTTTTTTTTCCTGAGTCCCAGCAAAAGCTCCCTGTTCAGCCAGGCTGGTCACCTTCCCTGAAAGTTCATCTTGTGGTGCATGGGAATAGCCTGCTTCTGAGCCTTTAAGACTTCCTTCTTGAAGAATGTCCAGCCTTCCTGAACCCCTTTACCCTTCAGGACTGTATCCCAGGGGACTCTCTCAACCAGTGTCCCGAACAGGCCACAGTTTGCCCTCTGGAAGTCCATAATAGTGGTTTTGCTGAACCCCTTCCTTACCTCACCAAGAATTGAGAATTCTATCATTTCATGGTTGCTAAGCCCAAGACGGCCTCCAACCACCACATCTCCCACCAGTCCTTCCCTGTTTGTAAACAGTAGATCTAGCAAGGCTCCTTCCCTGGTTGGCTCACCCACCAGCTGTGTCAGGAAGTTATCTTCCACTCACTCCATGAACTTCCTAGACTGTTTGCTCTCTGCTGCGTTGTATTTCCAGAAGATGTCCAAAAATTTGAAGTCCCCCATGAGAACAAGGGCACATGATTGTGAGACTACTGCCAGCCGCTTGTAGAATGCTTCATCTGCCTCTTCAACCTCGTTGGATAGTCTATAACACACTCCCAGCATAATATCTGCCTTTTTTGACCTTCTCCCTCATCTTTACCCATTAGCACATGACCTTATCATCACAATCATGGAGCTCTGTACAATTGAAACACTCCCTAACATAGAGAGCCACCCCACCTCTTCTCCTTCCTTGCCTATCCCTTCTGAAGAGCTTATAACCATCCATTGCAGCACTCCAGTCATGAGAGTCATCCCACCATGTTTCTGTGATGGAGACTAAGTCATAGCTATCCTGTTGCACAATGGCTTCCAGCTTCTCCTGTTTATCGCCCATGCTGCTTGCATTGGTGTAGATGCACTTGAGCTGGGCTATTGATTCCACCCCCAGCATTGGCACGCCACACCTAGGCTCATCTCTGGGAGCCTAGTTTTATCCCCTTCCCCCTTCAAACCTAGTTTAAAGCCCTCTCTATGAGCCCCACCAAGTCATGAGCGAGAATCCTTTTCCCCCTTTGAGATAGCTGGACTCCATCTGTCACCAGCAGGCCTGGTGCTGTGTAAACCTCCCCATGATCAAAAAAAACAAAATTCCACCGATGGCACCAGCCTCTGAGCCATGTGTTAATCAGGTGTGTTTTCAGGTGTGTTTTATATTACTTTCAGTCAAAACAGAAGTTTTGGCTTTGTTAATGACTTCTGTTAAGATGCTCATTTGCCTTCCAATTGCTGTGATGATTGAAGAGCCTTCAGGAGTAAGAGTAATTTCAAAAGTATCTACTTGCAGCTGAAACAATGTTCAAAAACCCTATGATTTCATTGTGATTTTTGAGGTGGTTTTTGCCTTAGAGTATCAGCCTTTGCAAATGGACAATTATATTAAGATCACCACTAGAGATGTATGTTCTTATTCCCATAACTCTTCCTTTCCATAGCAGTAACCACAGCTTTTCTCACTCCCTCACCCCAAGTTGTCTGGTTTTAATCTTGAAACTATGGGCATTTCAATGCCGTAAGTCAGGTATCTGGGGAGATTTTCTTGTCTCTTTATATTAGCTCAGATGAGACAGAAGACAGAAAAGCAATTGTCAGGTCAAACGTACAGCCAGAACGTAGAAGTCAGGGACTGATTTCCATACAGCTGGATGCAATCTCTGCTCCAGCAGGGATAACTCCTCCTGAATGATGAAACCAATATCCAGCTTCCTCCTCCCTACGCTCATGAACACTGGTATATTTGAAAAAAGGGTTTGTTCAGAACGAAATCTTATCCACAGCTCACATCACACAAGATTTTACACTTAAAAGCACACAAAATAATTCTATACATCCTGGTTTCAGACCTAAAGGTTTCAGTTTACTTTTTTAGTTAGATGATTGAATTCTCACCGCTGACTTTTACCTCCTTACGTGTTCAAACAATGTAGAAGAGGTTTCTGTGAAACTACTTAAGATGCTAACAAATGACAGATGCCATGAACCCAATGCTCATAACTACATCCCCCACAGTAGGTGAGTGAGCCTAACCCTACAAAAACACACCAACAAGTGCCTCCACATTTATGAGCCAATGCTCAGTAATATCCCTTCAGTAATAAACTAGGCTTCAAAAATCAAGACCCAACTTCATTATAATCAACAAGAACAACTTAGGGAACACATCTTTACAGTAAACAGCTTTTTTAGTTTTGCAGAAGTAGGATGATACTTGACTCCAAGTTGAAGCTAGACTACCAAGGGAAAAAAAAAAAAAGCATATCTTTGGAAAGGAGCCACCAAAGCCACTTTCTTAGACATGCAATAGACCCTTTATTGCCTGAAGTTTTTAAGACATCTAGGCACTCAAATTGTTGAGGAGCAAACTGCTGTTATATGGCAATACAAAGCTCTGATCTGCCAACAAACAGAATGAGCTGTAGGTTGCAATGAACACCTGGTTTTGTTTGCAGGTCTTCAAGAGTATGGTGTCTTCTTTAAATTACACTTGTTTGTTTTACATGAAGAAGTGGAATTCAGATCCTCTCTTTTTTTTTAATAGAAAGAAAAAAACCCAACCCAACCAAAGAAAACTTCTCAGCCAGCAGTGGGACAGAAAAGCCTGAAAACAAAATATAAACATATACTAAAGGCTTGGAATCTAGGAGAAAATAATCCAGTATCTTTTAAGCCTTCTGATATTTTAAAATCTTGCTTTCTGCAAAGACTAATAATAATTCAGTATTTGGGACTGTAGCTGCTGCTTCTAGTTACATAATATTTAAATAAAACTAAAGTCAGAGATGTTAAAGAATGAAATGTTTCCCAGGGGGTTGATTCTGGGGAGAGACCATGGAATTTTTTTCAAAAGTAGAGTGCTAACAGCGACATATTAACAACAGACGTATATGTTGCCACTTCTGGAGAAAGAGATGCCATCACCTACATTTATGATGCTGCTGAAAAAAAAGATAACTTGGGCCAAGAAAGGATACTAAATAATACCTTTCCTTTATAGAAAGTACGGCATCCAGTGACTGCAAAGGTAAAATCTCTGCACAGGATCAAAACTTATATAGGAAAAGGTTAAGTGTCTCTATCTGTAGATCTACACTAGCTTAAAGACTTGATTTTCAGAGGCAATGACTATCAATAATTCTACCTTGTGTCCATGAACACAGAGGTGCTCAACAGCACCTAAAATCTAGAGACTTGTCTCAAACATTTTTTTACTATTTATGCACTTAATGATCATGCATGAATATGCTAGCAAGCTTCAAAAAAATCTTTTGACTTATTAGCACTCTTGTGTCAAAAACCCCCAAGCTAAATAAGAAACCAATAATCTCCAGACCATGTTTCTAATTACATATTGTGTGAACATACACATTATTTAATTGATAGTATAGTGACACATTATTTAATTGATAGTAGAGCAGGTGAAAAATTTGTAACCACTTATTAAAAATATATAGAAAACTGTGATTATCTGTTTAATGCTTACTGGCTAGAGATTTGGGAAAAAAAATCACTCCAGTATACAACTAAAAAGCACCACTTTGAACTTGAAAACCAGCCAGGAATACCTTGAACTCACCAAGATTTAAGCTATTGGCTTTTGAAAATTCTGCTCCTTAAATTATCAATTTTGTACTCATAGATGCCATAGTAATGAGTCCAATGGCCATCTGGAAAAGAAAATATTTTAAATAAGTTACTCATGTTGCTTTTTGAATTTCACATTTACCAGCAGAGGGGCTGGAAGTTGTGCTGTACATAGTTTCACTGCCCACTTCCCTCCACTGCTGTCTCAGACCCTTTTCCTGAAAGGGGCCAGCACAGAGCTGGCTGAACACAGGAAAGAAGGTGAGAGAGATGCAAAGGGATCTAAACAGAAATTACTGGTTCCCAAAGCAAAATGCATGTAAAGAAGAGAAAAAGAATAAAACACTTTAGTAAGGGCGGAGCTGCAAAGCAAAGAAAGAGTAAGTGTACTCCTCTTAAGCTATCTCAAACCAAGGGTGAAGTCAATTGCTGAAGTTACATCCTTCTGGAAAGTGTTGTTCAAGTAATATTTAGACCTCAGATCTAACTTCAACGCATTAAGACAGCCATTAATACCTCAAGCCCTTCAACTTTGAAAATGCAAGTTCTTTAAAATCAGACCAGGATCATGAAGTTAACAGAAGCTCCCCAATTCCTGCAAAGAACTTCACTGCAGAGAGTCAACAAAATGTTGATTCCTCTGTGTTCCTTGTAAAATATTCCCTTAGGAAAGAGCTCTTCAGCTTGTAAGCTTCAAATTCCATTGAATGTTTCTTCATGGAAGATAAGGGGAATCTGTGACAAAGATTCATTCAGATGCTGAATCACTGTGAGTCAATGAAAGAAAAGAGGTTAGGGCATTAAACTGCTGTGATTATTTCTATAGATACATAGAAATCAAGTATCACAACACAATATTTGTAGTAAGAGATAATATACTAGCTCATCTGAGAGATGCTTCCAGCTTCTGAAGGGTTTTTTAGTGATGCATGCCATGACATGCCTTGCTTTGGCTTGTACTCAGCAGTCTTGAATAGAAATTAATTTGGTATTATTAAGGAGAGAATTACAATAAGATAGAACAATGCAGTGTTGTTCTCACCTGAGTACAGGCCAAAGAATTAGTGTCATATAAAGCTGTACAAATCAAGTTGAATGATTGCCCACATATTCCACCGCTGTACTCCTAGCAAGCTTGCCCTTTCAGCCCGGTACTGTATGCCAAATTTTCTATGCCTACATGGTGAACAAAATGTTGTGGCTTTAACAGAAGGCATAAAAGACATCTTGATTCCAGATATATATTTGCCTATAAGTATGTCTCAAAATTAGTCCTATCCAAATTTCTTCACTGGCCATCCTCAGTACCTTCTCTTAGCACCAATTAATTTTGTCTTTAGCACTTAGTGGTAAAGAAATTTCCTCTTGCCTCAAAGCACGTTGCTTTCAGATACCATTAGAGTTTTGACTACATGTGGAAAAGACCCGTTTTTCTGTATGTAGATCAGGCAATCTCTGAAGGCAGAAAATGCCAGAAATACCAATCACAGCACATTAGAAGTATCCCAGACAACCAGCTGCTATAGCTGTTCCTTGGAAGGAAGAAAGGCAATTTGCTTCTCTTGTTCTAAATGTACTGGTGGAGGTATCATCAGATTGGCTACTTGGAATCATGGTCTTCAGGGCAATATTATATCCTGGGAAGGAGCCAACAGTGGCATTTAATATTTTAGGTATAGTGTCAGAAAAACAACCCAGAGTCTTTCCTAGTGTTCCTCATCTGTGGCTATGCTCCTAGCCATGAACATGCCAGACCAGGTCTAGGTTTCTTTTATCCAGTTCACATGCATCTAAATCTAACAGCAGTTATGTAAAATGTCTGCAGTCCTGAAGAATCTGAAGGGGAAGATTGATGAACCTCATCCCTCATCTTTGTTCTGAATTCCACTTTGTGCAGAGCTAGTCTACCACAAAAACCTTCAGCTCACGCTAGACCTATTCAGGGCACTGACAGCTCCAGGGAACCAGATAAAGTTCAACTCAGGCAGCTGGAATATAACCCGTCTTGTATGTCTAATTCAGGATATTAAACTATGGGGCTTATATGGATGAAAGATAGCAGAACTGGCTGTATCAGTCAACAGAGATCACTTGGATATACTAATATATATTACCTGAAAACAAGACAAATTGGTGAATGGGGCCTGAAAATGTGTAAGCGCTCTCTCCTCCCTATTTTGAAAAATAAAGACAGCTGTTCATTTAGTAACCTCCAAATACAAGACACATGAACTGCTCAGGAACAAAGCTTCAAACGTTCTGGCTAAAAGTCTTTTGCAGATGCACAGAGTTTTCTTTCTATTTCTAAAAGCACCAACCACACTCATACTATGGCAAAATAAGGGAGAGCAACCACCACTCCACTATATTGCACAACAGTTTGTCTTGGACTGCTCTCAAGATGAGTAGACTACCTGCCATGGCCACCAAGCAAGGACCCCTCAACAAGTATATCTCAAGTGACCACAAGTAATCATAAAACAGGATGCTTCAAGAGGGGTGATTTGTGCCACTGCAGAAAGCAACTCTGAAGTGCCTAGAGCAGGACGTAAGGGAGGGGTCCACAAGAGATGGCACATCCCTTGTGCCATCATTATGAAGTCTGATTTTGACTTAATTCCCAGTTCTCTTGAATGTGAGCATTTCAGCACCTACTAGTCAGCACCAGAGGCATATCCATGTAGAATAGAGAGCAATTTTCTTCCTGGCAAGCATATTTTTATGAATGACAATTCTTACCCCAGCAATATTTCATACTTCAACTTAAGAGAGGAAAAAAACCAATCCCCCAAAAGAAACCAACCCAAAAATCCCCACCATGCTGTGGTTTAAACCACTTGATTTTGACAAACAATTGGGCTGTTGGCAGCGGAGTCACTATGAAGCTGGGATTAAGGAACAGTCAGCAAATGCTGATAGTTAAATTCTCTTTTTGAGATCAGAGTTTGAATTACTTGAGAGAGTACTGAACATGGGCTGGAGTGAGAAAGCCAGACAGGGCAGCTCTCTGCTTTCATTCCCATACCATCCTCTGCTCCAATACCTCTCGCTGCATTAGGTGACTAAGATATTTGGTAAATACTCACTCCTTGTGCACTGCTGGAATCAAAGCAAAATGAAAATTCAGATTAAGAATTTGTCCCATGGGTGATACTGAGAGACCTTAAGCTTTTAAAAGGACGCAAATCTGAACTAAAGCTTAGTACCTGTGCAACACGACTTTAGGAAGGGAGACAGTACTTCCAGCAGCAGGATAATAGCAGCTATTTGTTAGGCTTGAGCAGAGATCATTTATTTGCTGCAGCATGGCTCACAGCCACCATCAGTGTTGCTGGGGCAAGTCCCACGCTTTTCATCTGCCAGTATTTCATTTCAATCCCTGTGACGATCCTTGTCCAAGTATACTTCTCAAAAGCCCAGAGACCTTTCTAAAGAAACAAACACATCAGAAAGTCTTTCAGTTTTTTGTTTTTAAGACAGAAGTCTTCATCAATTATATGAACTTTACTCATCCTCATCAAATGAGAATTTGCAGCAGAGAAACTACTGGAAAACATCAAGAGATTTCAGGTTTGCTTATCTACATACCTATGTACCAATGAAGCAGGGAAAACAAAAGCTACACTGGTTTCCCAGCAGTCATACTACTGAATACAGTTTTCAAATGATACATTCCTTGCACAGATACTATAAAATCTCATTTTTCCACTGGGAGACCCTGCACTGTGTCACTTCCAGATGTTGTCCTACTGTAATACATGTTCAGTTCTTAGCTGCCATCCACAAGCAGATGTTTCTCTTCATGCTATAGTCTGTAAACATTTTGCCTTCAGCAGAAATCTATTTAAGCAGTATTTTTGAAGTTCAAAGAACTGCTTTATTTCTTTTTCAGTTTTGTGTATTTCTATCTTTGAGGAGAAGCACAGAACCATAATTTCTTTCTCCTTCGATTCATGCTTCACAGACAATCCTCTATTTATCACTCAGCTTGGCATGGAATTTTGCTACCAAACTGGCTGAGAGGTTAAACCTTCACTCTATAAAACTGCAATCAATGATCAAGTTTAAAAAAATGCATGTTTAAAAAACCTTGACCTTCTCTTTCATTGAATAAGCACACAAAGCAGTAGGGGACTGATATGAACCCAAGCTCAGATAAATATTGCAGGAGTAATTTTATTCTTTATATGCTAGTATCTTGATCCCACAAACCACTTTCTAAGGTGGAACTTATATTCCCATCTCCACGAAAAATAATTTCTTTCAAAATTTGATTAAAAACAAGTCTTGCTTTACTTTCAGCATAAAGTTTTTTTATTCTCCCCCCCCCACTATTCCTATTATTTCTGAAGTTAATAATAATCAAACACCTTGAATTCAGCAAGAATTTCCTACAGAAAAGAATGTGTTGTGTTTCACCAGAAGCATAAATGGTATGAAACATTTTCATTCTTTTCTTTTTTTCATATTATTTTGTTATTTCTTCTCAGACAAATCTACATGATAAATACTAAAGAACAGCTGCAATAGACTGAATTTACTGTTATTTGTAAATGACAATGTTTACTATTCTTAAATATTCAGATGGTTGTTCTATATTCGGGAAAATACTGCAACCTGTCAAACTGTCATTTTTGCAAAATGGCAATTCTGAAAGTTTAGGCTTAAAACCAGGTCATTATTTCAAAGTTGTGTTTATGCAAACAAGGAAAAGAAAATTCTGCAAATACTGAAAGGCTACTCAGCTGAGGTTCCAGTCCCTGCAGAAATACAGAAATATACAACTACCAGACTAAAGTCCATATAGACAGCTGCTTTGACTGAAACACAGGAAAATACCTCCAGATATTCACTTTTTATGTCACTGCATTTGCTTTGGGATCTGAAAATAGTTGGTTTCGTGCAGTCAGAGAGATGGTATGTCACAAGCATGGTTCTACCCAAAATAGTTAATATCTCAAACATTTATCAGATACAGTGCATTGCACTGAAACACGTGTCCACAGTAAGTCAGTCAAGAGTCAGATAAGTGATTATCTGAGGAAATCATAATCTGTGGCTGACTATTTAGGAAAAGAAATGTTACTAACTGGACTGGGTCATAAAAATAAATGATGGCTTTTGTGTAGACCATCTTGAAATCCCTTCTCTATTAAGTATCTTACAAAAATTTACCAGAGCCCAACTTCCAGTTTTCTCTTTCCACCCTTAAATCCACACAAACACAAACTTGAATCCTATGCCAGAGCTCAGGTGCTTTTTGGACCCTATTTCCCACTGGACACTTTCATCTCTTTCCAAGGTTCATCCTGGGCTTTACTTCCTGTCAACACCTACTCTGCTCTTTCCAAGCTTTGTAAGAGGATGTTCTTACATATGGACGTGTCCCAATAGCACGACTATCTTCAAGCACAAAGTAGATGGCAGAGGACACCCGAGACTCATGAGGAGGCAGTCAGGGCAGGGCAGCTCCCCAGCCTGGTCTGTATGCAAACCCGAGAGCAGTGCTGTACTCTGCACATGCCGCTGTCAGCACGGAGCTCTGCAGGCTTCACCCTGTAAAGGGCTGAGCAGGAGAGTGTTTAGTTCTCTTATTTCCTCTAAGGGTCTTTGGTACAGGATGGTCTCCTTGATACCAGAGTTATAAACCTCAGCAACTTCAAAGGCATGAAGTCTGGGACAATATGAGTGTAAATTAAATTTCATCATCAGAATAACTATGACCAGAACAAACTGAAAACATATTTTTATTAGCTTCCTAGAGCATTTTACAACAAGCTCCACCTACAGAGACGACTGAAAGAGAGGACTCCTATAGAACAAACACACTGATAAAGAAACATGTAGTTTGTTAGTTTGTTAGTTAGTTAGTTAGGATGCTGCTCTAATTTTGCTTGTTTGTTTTGTTTTTTTTTAAGCTCTGCTTCTTTGAACTGAAGTATTGTGCAGCCTGCACTGCACAGGCATCTTGCTCAGGTCTATGCTGACAACTTCACTGGATGGCATTTCTGACCTCCTTCTTTCTTGGTTGGGTTTTTTTTTTCCATTTAAAATAAAGGTTTTGTGTCTGAAAAAGATCTGTGTTGTGCCAAGTCAATAAACTTAAGCCAGAATAGGAATCTGCAAGCTTCTTTCTCTCCCTGCATAAAGGTTACACTAGCAAGTTATACCAAGATCTGTATGTCAGTAACGCTCCTCCATCTGCCTGAACATTGTCTAGAGCCTCAAGACATATTTAAATATTGGTCTGTGGTTTTTTTACCTTACCTGTTACAACAGACAGAGGGAAAAGCCACAAAACTCAGTATGTCTAGCAAAAGCAGCAAGCATACGCACCACTGCTGATCCCTTTAAATATGCAGGAGCAGAAAGGGTTGTCTTCCCTGGCCACTCACTCTTGTTTCTACCCGCTGATCACCAGATCAGGGTAATGTTGTGATCTATTTAATACTAACTTGGTTGGATCAATTTCTGATAGTCACATTGAAATTATTAATAGACATTTGTTAAATAGAAATTGGGAAGTTGACTTTTCTGGATGAGGAGAGAGCAGAGAACACTGTCTACCACAATATTCTTGTGTCCAAGTTAGGACAATATGGTCTGGATAGTTGGAAAACTAGATAGGTAAAAAACCTGGTTGAATGATGGGACTTAGAGAGCAGTGCTTAATGGGTCATGCACCACCTGAAGACCAGTAACAAGTGGAGTACTGCAGGAGCTTATTCTGAGATGTGTCCTGTTTAATATCTTTATCAGTGACTTGGAGGCAACAGAGCACTTGCTGTTGCAGTAGGCTCAAGGGCACAGCAGTCATCCAGAGGGACCTAGACAGGTTGGAGAAATGGGCCAAGAAAAACCTTGTGAAATTCAGCAAGGACAAATGCAAAGTCCTGCACTTGGGAAAGGAATAGCCCCTTGCAACAATACAGGCTGGGGAGAGACTGGATGGGGAACAGCTTTGCTGGAAAAGACCTAGAGACGTTGGCAGACAGTAATTTGAACATAAGCAGTGTGCCTTGGCAGCAAAGGTGAAAGGCATTTTGGGCTGTAGGAACAAGGGGTGCAGCCAGGAGATTAAAGGAAGCAATTATCCCTTTCAACATTCCCTTCTATCTTCACTATCCCCCATATCAATGCTTACTGGGCCATGTGTAGAATATTTCATCCAGTTTTGGACTCCCCAATACAAGACAGACATTGACAAACTAGAGTTCAGCAGAGGGTGGCCAAACATGCTCAGGGCACTAGAGCACTTGCCCTGTGAGGGGACGCTGAGAGACCTGGGCTTGTTGAGCCAGGAGAAAAGAAGGCTTCAGGGAATCTCATTGCAACTAAAATGTAAATTCTGCTTCTGTCCACCATCTCCTGCTCAGATCTTGCACTATACTTCTAACTTTGGATATCTCAGTTCTCTCTCTGCTCCACATGTAATGAACCTAATCTGACTTATTTGCCTTCCATACTTACAGTCATGCAATCTGGGCCAAGTTGTCTTTATCTGTCAGATAAGGAATATGGTAATTTACTTTCTCAGCCTGCATTTCTGATTACTCTGAGTTTCCAGTCAGTGAGAATTTACCTGCCTAGAAGCTCTATGTGCAGTTCAACCAGTGGAATTGCTCTAAAAAGGAAAGCAATCCCCATGACCTGCATGTTTTTCTGGTCAGCCTCTAGATCTGCTCCTCCTAGAAGCAAAAAATAAAATTAAATTATCTTTGTTCTGAGCACAGAAATGGAGCTGAGCTCCATGTGCCTTTTATGGTAAGTCAGTAATTGCCTTAGTTAATTTGCCCATCCTTAAGAAAACCAACACCCACATGGGGCTAGAGAGGCAACCTAGATAAAACACTGCAACATTTAACAAAATTGAGCCCTTAAGGAAGGAGAAACAAGAAAAAAAATGTGTCACTTATTAAGAGAGCAACAATAAAGCATTGACTTCTTTGCAAAGAACCAAAGTACAAAAACAAAGAGCATTCTTAGCCTAAGAATTATTTTTCAAGGACTCGCTAGATTTTTGCCATGAAACCCTCCTCTCAGACTCGAAGACTGTATCATTTCAAACTGACAAGTTATAAGGAGATGCTACCTTCCATCTGTAAGTCAACTGAAAGAAGAACTTTATGTAACATCTGGATGGGAATGTGACCTTCGCCCATCAGGGTTTCAAACACCAGAATCTATCCATCCTAGATCTAAGAGGATATCAAGGCCAGATGCTGCTATGGATAGTCAGCCTAAAATGGTGATAGTATTTTACTTCCACTGCCCTTTTCAAGCACTCAGATCTTTAATAAACCTTGATGAATTAAGCCTTTCAAAACTTGGTCCAAAGACATTAATATTGTTTTCATTTTAAGATTTTAAACAAATGGGGCAAACATTGTTCTGGATCCTAGAAATACCACAGAATCAAGACATTAACATGGTAATTCCACTTTCTGAGTGCTGACTAAATGTGTTCCAACAAACCTACGAGTTCTGCATCTGGAGACTCAATCTTTGAAGTTTTTCTACACTTCATTCACTGTCTACATTGTCAGACCGCCAAACTCCAAGTTATTATAAGTCTCATGATTTTCATAGAAAGGCCATAAGCACAAATACCCACATACAAATTAATCATTTGCTAGACGTTGTCTTAAAGAACTACGTATTATAATACTACTTCTTACTGCTCAACATCTGTCTAACAGAAAAATCCTGTTAGTCTTAGTCTTTGCTGCTTCATTAACGTACATACATTTACTTAGGCTTTCCAAAATGTTTTCTGTTGAAACAAAGCTTTCTGCATTAGTTGAATTGCTTCAATTATTCATTGCAAGTAGTCTGTGCATTATTATTTTTTATTTGCATATCAGTCTAGACATCTGCAAATGCATCATTTTATCCAGTGGAGAAAACCAGACATTTCCAGGATGTGAGTCATCCAACCTATATCAGATGTTCCTTTTAGGAAAAGATACTCTAAATGCACCCTTTTCTGCCTTTTGACAGTAAAAGAATTGTAGGCTGATTAGCTTAGTTGTTGACATCTACATTTAGTAACATGAATTCTATCTGTAAGGACTGCGGCTTCTGCCTGAATACTAAATATTTCTACCTATTGATTTAAAAGCTCCAGATAAAGAGGGTAGTACCTGTGACTCAGTTGTAGACACTATCTTCAAAGCAAGGGAACTTCACCTAGAAATTCTGAGGTTGACCTTATGTCTCCAGAAAGATAAACTTCTCACCAATGAGTTTAAAGCATGACTTTGGAGAGGCTAAGCACAATGCATAGCATCAAACCATGCTATTGAGGCAGGAGATAAAACATCCTAGTCCCATCAGACTTGTGTGGGACACTCAACAATTGGCTCCATGTGAAATGTGCAGATAACAAAGGAGAAAAAAGAAACTCAACTATTGAGCAAATACCTTACCTGTGAGGAATATTAGCTGGCCTATACGCAGTCTTCCATATTTATGACCTCCTTACTTAAGCAGACATTAACAGAGGTGCACTGAGACCCATGAGAGCCCATATTTGTGAACTAATGCAAAAATCAGATAGAAAATAAACAGAAATTATCAAATTCTTCCATTTTAAAGAAGCACTTTCTTCATATACTTTGGCTGTATACATTAATATGCAACTGCTTTATAGGTGAAATCAATATCTTTTGGACTTTCATGTTGTTCCTCAGAAACACAGGTACCACTGACATGAAACATGCTTTAACCAAAAAAAAAAGAGATTTCTTTTTAGCACTGTAATCATGTGCCTCCTTAATTACTGTTGATTTTCACTAGAAACAGAAAATTTTTCATAAGTTTATAAAGGAAGAAAAATACCTCTATGATACAAGTTATATCCTAAGAAGTCATATACTTTTTGGCCTTTTTTGATACTTTTTTTTTTACTTTTTTGCTGTTTAGCAAACAGTTTGAATACAGTATAATACTAAACATAATTCTATAATTGGAAGAGCAGTAAAATATGTGTATTCTCTGAGAAGGAAGAGACGACCAAAATTAACTCAGTCTATCAAACCCTACACAGGTAAGTCACAGTGAAGTATAAAAACACACCCAACATTTTATACGTGTGTAGTAGACATACCATTTCAGCTGAGAACACTTTGCTAAAGTTTTTGTTGTAAAATTCCACCCAGATAAAATCAGATCTTTTGGTGAAAATACCAGGTCCAGTGAAACTTCTGATAAGTAATCTATTTTTTTCAGATCTGTGGGGTGCATGCCCTATTTTTTCACTGCAATTTGAGTTCAGGTGGAAGGTAGGGAAGAGAGGTTGGAGAAATTAGGAAATTGCCATGGATTTCCTAGAGCTGGCAATCCACTCAGTGCAGTAGAGGTATTTCCAGTTGGACTGCCTGCAGCCAGGGACATGGCTGTGCATGTACCATTTATTGACAGCATTTGTGGTGGAGCACAGGCAGGACCACGTCCCAGGCATTAGGCAGCCCAGCTGGAGCGAGAGCAGCATCTCCATGCAGACTGCCTGACACCAGGGAGAGAGCCATGCCCATGCAAACCAGCCTCTTCTCACTCAAAGCTCCCTATGCGTTACTCCCAGATTTCTGTCCGGGACTTTCTGGGCAGGAATACAGGCACCCTGTCCTAAACAAAAAGAGAACAGTAGCTTTAATTCATCCACTCAGCAAGACTGACAAACCTCCCTTCAATTACATCTATCATATTAATTTTAGAGTTTCTATTCATTTACAGAAAGGGAAACAATGTGCTTCATAGCTGACTGGCTTGAGCACTCAAACTGGCATGTACAAACCTCAGGCGAGACTTTTGTTCTTCCAAGTTCCCAACAAAGCACTAAGGGAGGACCTGCCACCAGACATACAGGCATCATAATTTCTTTGCAATGGCAAACATTTTTTCCATAGTCACAAAAGAAACCAAGCATACATTTCTCCAATGTAAAACTTTTCATTAAATAAAATTTGACTTTTTGGATGACTCTAGTGATAAATTAGACTTACAACCCTAGGAATTTTCTGGAAGTCCAGAGAAACACATGCCATTCAAAGAGACCGTATGGGAACGCACCTGATTATCTTTTAGTTGAGAGGCAAAGGGGAGCATGTTTAGCTACATCCAGACCATGCACTTCACAGAAGACCTCTGGTTCTTAGAAGAGCTCGATGATGAATAGATGATATAAAAGTGGAAACGTTTCAGAAAGGAGCTTCATGCCTGCACTTTCTGGGACACACATCTACTTGGTGTCCTGCAGAGGTAAAAGGTGATTCCTTCAGTATATCAGCACTGTGTGATGCAGGGGATGCAGAAACACCCAAGCTAGGGCCAGAACACTCATGCTATGCTCTG
>NW_010973369.1:390443-394361 GCF_000737465.1 Haliaeetus leucocephalus | reverse complement strand
AGATTCCCTTTATTTCACAAAAGAATCCAACTTACATATGTTTCAACAAAGATCTAGAAAGAACTAATGGCATACAGCCAATACTACTAACACAGGAGGGCATATCTGGCCCAGATGGGATGTTTGCCAGTCCTCAGAACAGTTAAAGATAAAAACATTCCATAGACATACTCGTGACTGTCTTCAGCCACATCTTCCCAGGCCTACACAAGGCCATCCTCCAACCTGACCTTGTGAAACTAGTTCTTCAAAGCCTTGGCAAACATGCAGCACAACAAATTCTGACGGTCACTCTTGAAAACAAATGCCAGGTGTTCTGACCTGCTCCCACATCTCCCCCTTTTTTGTTTAGGAACATCAGATTCACGAGGAAAGCAGAGAGGACTCTAGCTTCGAACCGACGCAATCCTCGTACTGCTCCTCAGATGATTCTGATTGCTGCAAACACACAAATGATTAATAACCCTCCAATAGCAATACAAATTCAGATGCACAGGTTTAAACCTTCAAACCATGTTTTTGAATTTAGGCATTTAACACTATTAGACAATTCTTTGAAAGAGACCTTATTCTGCTAATTTTCTATATTTCCCATTTGATCTTGTAATATCTGTGCAAGGTCTTAGATCTCTCCTGCAATATTAGTAGCAAATACACCTTGCAAATGTGCCTTCACCTAATTCCAATCACATACACTTTCATTCCCTTGTAACACAGAGTTACACAGAGCCCTTGTTTTTGAAATTCCCAATTGCAATGTAATTTCATTCTGTTTTATAATGCACTTTGTCTATCTCTATGTGATGGGTTGATCCTGGCTGGACACCAGGCACCCACCATAGCTATTCTATCACTCTCTCCTGGACAGGGGAACAGGAAATGAGGTTTGCAGTCAGTTCATCACATGTTATCTCTGTCGCTTCATCCTCCTCAGTGGCAGCACTCATCACACTCTTCCCCTGTTCCAGTGTGGGATCTCTCCCACAGGAGACAGTCTTCCACGAAGATCTTCAGCATGGGTCCTTTCTGCGGTGTGCAGTTCTTCAGGAGCACACTGCTCCAGCATGGGTCCCCCACAGGGTCATAGGTCCTGCCAGAAAACCCGCTCCGTGGGCTTCTCTCTCCACGGTCCTGCCAGGATCCTGCTCCAGCATAGGCTTCCCACAGGGTCACAGCCTCCTTCGGGCACACACCTGCTTTGGTGTGGGGTCCTCCACAGGCTGCAGGCGGATATCTGCTCCACCATGGGCCTCCATGAACCACAGGGGAACAACCCGTCTCAACCATGGTCTTCACCACAGGCTGCAGGGGAATCCTTGCTCCAGTGCCTGGAGCATTTCCTCCCCCTCCTTCTTCACTGACCTTGGTGTCTGCAGGGTTATTTCTCTTACATGTTCTCACTCTTCTCTTCAGCTGCTGTTTCTGTGTGTTCCGCAACTGCATTTCTTTTCCCCCTCTCCAGCTGTTTTTTTGGGGTTTTGGTTTGGTTTTTTTTTTTACATAGAGGCGCTACTGCTATCACTGATGGGCTCGGCTTTGGCCGGCGGCAGGTCTGTCTTAGAGCCAGCTGGCATTGGCTCTGTCAGACATGGGGGAAAACCTCCACCAGCCCCCACAGAAGCCACACCTGTAACCCCCCGCTACCAAAACCTTACCACACAAACCCAATACGCTCCAAGCCAAATTACCACTGCTTTTAAAGCATCCAATCATGCTAGTATTGTTGATCAATTTGTACCTGGGTATTCATTTCAGCCATAACATTTTTTAATACATTAGCTACTGTGAGCAGTTTGAATGGATTTCACAAGCGCCGTGGTAGCAATGGCAGCAGTAGCTGCAATAATGATAGCTGATATTATAAAGGCAATTAGCCATCCTATAAATTGTTTTGGGTGAGTAATTGTCCGCTTTAAAAGCCTTGATAATTGACTTAATCCTTATTCCTTTTCCCACGATTTGGTCATATTTACAGGGATCCACAATTCAGCATGACATCATATTGGCATGATTACTGTAAGACTTAGTTCAGATATATTCTTATGAGTAAAACAGCTAAAATACCAACGTTAATTCGGATTAGTTTCAAAAGCATGGTTACGTAAAGCGATATGTAGAAATTGAGCTCCTACAAAAACATAAGGATGTGAAGCACCTATCATCACTGAATCTTTGTGATTCTGTGTCAGGTTCAAACTTATACAAGGAATGGGTTTTTATACAGTCACTGTGGCTTAGGCTAAATACCTTCAGTGGGCCCAATAAAAATGCTGCACCTGAGCCACAGTGACCCTGCAAAGAAAAAAGATCAGAATTCTTACAATACTGTTGCTGGCCACTATTCCCAGGTATGCTAAAAAAGGTATTCTTTGGAATAGGATACACGTTGCATCATCTCGCTAGCTTGTTGTTGCATTCTCTTCTAATGTCCCTATGTGATAGCTTTTTCATTCTTGATGTGCTGCTTCCTCCTCATTTGTCTCCTTTCATTCAAATTCAGAGTCTTCATCTGTGGGATTGGGTTGTCTGGGCGGTTTTGCCAGCTCATGATATGGCTTCATGTGTTTAGCTGGAATCCACTTGGTTCCTGTGGGAAGAAGAACACAAGCATAGCCTCGCCCCCAAGTGTTTAGTTCCACAGGTCCATTCCAACCAGGTCCACTAAAAGGATCTTTATACAGTACTTTAGGTCTGTGTGAAATAGAATCAGGAGTTTTAAAATGCCGATCTATCGCTGTGCTGGCCATTAAGTCTAGTGAGTGATTTAAAAAATTCAAAGTAAACATAGCATTATCTAGCTGTTCTTGTGGTGGCATATTCCTCCTTTTTTGTTTATGTAGCCTGGGCTTTAAAGCATGATGTGCACGTTCAATTATTGCTTGTCCAGTAGGTGAATGTGGAATTCCTGTCATGTGGGATCCCTGCCACTGTTGCAAAAAATAATTGAGTAGATTTAGCTACATACCCTGGACCATTGTCAGTTTTAATGCTTTGAGGAACCCCCATAATTGCAAAGCATCGTGACCAATGACGTTGAACATCACGTGCCCTTTCTCCAGAATGAGCAGTAGCACAAATATAAGAGGAAAAGGTATCAATAGAAACATGCACAAATTTCAAGGAGCCAAAGGCAGATACATGTGTAACATCACTTTGCCAAATGGCATTAGCGTGTAAACCACGTGGGTTAACTCCAATGCTCACTGCATCAGAAGTAACTCTTTGACAATCGGGACAAGAATGAATTTTATCTTTAGCCTGTGCCTTTGTCAAATTAAACATCTTTTGCAATGCTGCAGCATTTTGGTGAAAAAAGGAATGAGAGGCCACAGCAGAGTGGAATTGCACTGTGCTGGCAGTAAAAGAGTCAGCCACGGCATTGCCTTTAGTCAAAGGTCCTGGCAGCACAGTGTGCTATCTAATGTGACAAATAAACAAAGGATAAGCTCTTTTATTTAAAAGAGTTTGCAATTCCAAAAATTTGTTGAATAAGTCTTCATCATTTATCTCCTTTAAGTAAGATCCTGGTAATCGCTGTACAACACGTATGACATATTCTGAATCAGAAACAATATTGAGTGGTTCCAATGAAAATAAAGCTAAAGCGTGTAAAACAGCCTGTAATTCCACATGCTGTGTGGAACCTTGTAACAGAACAACAGATGTGTGCCATACTCCATTATCTAGCCAGGCAACTGCACCTCATCCAGTTTTTCCAGAGCCATCCACAAAAACTGTACGAGCATTAACAATAGGAGTATCTGATACTGTCGCCTGTGGTTTGATGTTTAATGTGTGAAGGTTTTGCAGTAACTTACATTTAGGCAGTGAGAAAGAAATTTTGCTCTTGAAGTCGGCCAATGCGATTTGCAGTGATTGTGATTGAACAAAAAGGTAATCAAAATCTTGTTTTGAAAA
>NW_010973369.1:389398-390429 GCF_000737465.1 Haliaeetus leucocephalus | reverse complement strand
TATCGGGATCAAAACCAATGAGACACTGAGTGCGTGACCATGCTTTTTGTACCACAGTCACAATCATTTCTAAAGGCGGTGTAATAGTTTTCTTTAAAGTGTGAGAGAGAAACACCCATTCCAAATATAAAATTTTCTGAGCGACTTTATCATGTTGCCCTATAATAGCAAAAGGTTGTTTTGGACCTTGTATGACATACACATCAACAGGTAAAGTTAAGTCCCTTCTACAGGCTTGTAATGTAGATATCTTTTGTGAAACTAAATTTAACTCTTCCTTGGCAGCTGGAGTTAAGATCCGTGGTGATGTTAAATCAGGATCACCTTTCAGAATGTTAAAGAGATTACTTAATTCCTCTGTGGTTATACCTAACATGGGTCGTACCTAGGTTATTGTTCCTAATAATTTTTGAGCATCGTTCAGAGTTCGTATATCTGTCTGCAACTTTAATGATTGAGGCTGTACTGTTCTTTCTGTAAGAATCCACCCTAAATATTTCCGGGGCGGCATCTTTTGAATTTTTTCTGTAGCAATTTGAAGTCCAAAGGTGTGCAAAGAATTTACAAGATGTTGCACAACACTTTCCAAATACTGTGTTGTTTCTGTTGCAATTAAAATATCATCCATATAATGATATATTATAGCATTTGGAAATGCATCTCGGCTCAGTTGAATAGCCGCAGCAACTACTCTCTGACATATAGTAGGACTATTCATCATGCCCCGAGGTAGCACTGTCCACTGATAACACTGCACAGCTCAGTGTTATTTACACTAGGCACTGAAAAGGCAAAATGTGCACAATCATCAGGATGTAAAGGAATCATGAAGAAGCAATCTTTTAAATCAATTACTTGTAATTCCCACTATTTAGGGATCATTGCAGGATTTGGCGTTCCCGGCTGGGTAATCCCCATAGGTTGTAACACTGCATTTATCGCTCGGAAATCCTGCAATAATATCCATTTTCCTGACTTTTTGGGAATAACAAAAATCGGTGTGTTCCATGGACTATTTGAAGTGACAATGT
>NW_010973369.1:381790-382222 GCF_000737465.1 Haliaeetus leucocephalus | reverse complement strand
AGCCACATAAGTTTGAGCAGGGGTTTTACATCAGTGACCCTTAGGATAAATTTGAATTGACTGTGGTTAATGTGCCATTGTTTCAATAAACCTCTGCCCCACAAATTTACAGTGAATCAAGTACATAAGGCTGAATCCATGCTTCATGCTTCTCAGGCCCCTTTACTGACAAAAGTTTGGCACTTCGCATGGGCTGTCGAGTGCCTCCTATACCAACAAATGTAGAAAGAGCTGTTTGAAATGGCCACGAAGTTGGCCAGTCCTTTTTTGATATTACAGAAACGTCTGCTCTGGTATCTAGCAATCCTGAAAACCATCTACCCTCAATTTGCAATTTTAAAATCATCTGTTGCTGTGTTATTTCCTGTGACCACAATTCAAAAGGACTCCCGGTGCTATCAAAGCTACCGTCGCCTCGATTATTTTGCATGT
>NW_010973369.1:380854-381780 GCF_000737465.1 Haliaeetus leucocephalus | reverse complement strand
CAAGGAAGCAATATTGACTGAGCTATTTTTGTGTTTGCCAGAATTGTACATGGAATTTGCATTGAAGCTAGCACGATTTTAATTTCCCCTTGATAATCTGAATCAATAACTCCAGGGTATACAATTATTCCCTGTGTCGTAGCACTAGATCATCCAATTATTAATCCTAACATACCATCAGGCAAGGGTCCGAATATTGCAGTCCCCACAATATAAATTCTCTGTTCTTTTATTGAGAGGTCGGCTGCTGTTGCCAAATCCAGCCTAGCACTCCCTGTAGTTGTGGGCTGGAGGTCATAGATGGTTCTTGAGTGCTGCCTGTTTGTGTAGCAGTCCCATCGGTTAGTGGTGCCTGCACTGAATTCCAGACCCTGTTGGTTTGCGGGGCACCGGGTCTCACGCCCCTCCTGTAGTTTCCCTGGAAGAGAGTACCTTCTTTGTCAAATTTTGATTTGCGTTGATTTGCCCAATGATACCCTTTACTACAATGAGGGCAGAAGTGATTTACAGGTTTGTCACATTTGGTTTTTTTGTCATTTAGGACATTGCTTAGCCATATGTCCCAATTTTCCACACTCAAAGCATTTCACAGTAACTTGATTAACATTTAGTTGCTGTGACAGTGCAGCAGCTAACGTTAATTCTATGAGTGTCTGTCCCTACGTTTTGACATATCTTAATATACTGCCCAACGTCAGTAGCTCTTCCTCTAACTGATTTCAGTGCAGCCTGACAGTCTGTATTTGCATTCTCATAAGCCAATTGAAATAATAATGCTTTTGCAGGTTCTTGATTTTCTACCTGCTGTGTTATCACGGCTTGAAGGCGATCAATAAAAGATACATACGGTTCCTGAGAGCCCTGTTGTATAGAAGCAAATGAAGTGGTACTTTGCCCAGTTTCAGGTACACGTCGTAAAGCCATGA
>NW_010973369.1:378342-378861 GCF_000737465.1 Haliaeetus leucocephalus | reverse complement strand
TGCGGTGGTAAGGGTCGGCGACCCCGCGGAGCCCGTGCTGCCTGCCCACTGCCTGCCTGTCTGCCTGCCAGTGGGATGTGTGCGTTAACGGTGTTAGTGCAGGCAGTGGTGGAGGTAATGAGGGATATAAATCCAGCTCTTTTTCAGAGTTGACCCTGTCTGATACAAAAGAATTATTATCAGAATCAGAATCCTGCTCATTAGCGGCCTGCTTACAGACTGTCTCCTCAAAAGCAGTTATCAGGCTGTATTGGTATGGTTTTCACAGCCGGCTGTAAATGCACCAGCGCAGCATAAATAAATCTCCATGTCATAATTAAATTTTCTGATACACCAAAGGCCAAAGTTTTTTGCGTTTGTAAATGCTCCCCAACTCTTTCCCAAACCTTGCTATCAAAAGTTCCCTTTGTGGGAAACCAGTTAAAATTATCCTCTACCCATATTAAAAGTGAAGCAATTTGTCCCTCTGTTATTTTATACCCAGAAACCCATAAAAAATCTGCTGCAAAGCATTTAAGT
>NW_010973369.1:377853-378331 GCF_000737465.1 Haliaeetus leucocephalus | reverse complement strand
TCCTGAGAAACTGACTGCCCCATGCTACCGCAATCTCGCAACTCACCTGTTCCACAGGGGTTACTGTTACCTATTTTCTCGGACTTATGGCCACTTCTTCAAAACTCTCCCCATTAGATTGCGTGGTCTCCGCAGTGAAGGGGAATCACCTCTTTTCTTCTTCTCTCAATCATGTCATTTTCTTCTCTTAATCGTGCCGGCTTCTTCTCTCCATCACATCGTCTTCTTCTCTAGATCACGTTGGGGTCACCATCTGTGGCGACTCAATCAAGTGCTCAAGCTCTCTGTGCAAGATTCCCTTTATTTCACAAAAGAAACCAACTTATATATGTTTCAACAAAGATCTAGAAAGAACTAACGGCATACAGCCAATACTACTAACACAGGAGGGCATATCTGGCTCAGCTGGGATGTTTGCCAGTCCTCAGAACAGTTAAAGATAAAAACATTCCATACACATACTCGTGACTGTCTTCAG